>NW_008347808.1:4206481-4214256 GCF_000622305.1 Nannospalax galili | reverse complement strand
TTTAAAAAATATTTTTTTAATTTTATGTGTATGAATGTATTGCCCACATGTATGTAAGTGCACCCATGTCATGCAATGCCCATGGAGGTCAGAAGAGGGTGTCAAATCCCTTGGAACTGAAGCTATGGACTTCAGTTACCACCATATTAGCCACCATCTAGGTGCTGGGAACTGAAGTCGTGTCCTCTGCAAGAACAACCAGCTCTGTTAACCACTGACCCATCTCTCCAGCCCCAAGTCTTCTATTTCTTTTTAATTATGTACCTAACAGGATGTTAAGGGTTGAAGCAGTTGAAAACATTATTGGCCGAAGCTGAGTCCTTAAGCTTAAGTTTCAGCATATTCGCTATCTAGGAAATTGAGTTCTTCAGCAAGGAATGGCATGGCTTAGCACAATGGCATTGCAGAAATGAGCACTGCCTTTGGAGGCCTCAGACCTGAGCCCTGGAGTAATTTAGCAAGCTATGTGGGCTCTCTCTCTCTCTCTCTCTCTCTCTCTCTCTCTCTCTCTCTCTCTCTCTCTCTCTCTCTTCGCATATGCATGTATGCTTGGGGGTATGTGGAGACCAGAGGTTGATGTCAGGTGATTTTCTTGGTCATTCTCCACCTCATTTTTTGAGACATTGTGTCTTCCTCAACATGGAGCTCATCTATTTTGATAAATGGAGATGGTAATGCCAACTTGGTCTTTGAATGTATGCATGAGATAATACATGATATACATGAGAAAGTAATATTTTCTCTCTCTGTTTTGATGGTGCTATCAGGGCTTTGTACATGCTAGACAAATGTTCTACCACTGAACTGGATCCCAGAAATTAAGTGCTTTTCATAAACTAAGTATTTACAAAATTAAAAAATATATTTTATTTATTATTTTTATTTTATGTAAATGTGTGTATTGCCTGCATGTAGGTAAGTGCACCTGTGTTGTAGTGTCTACAGAGGATAGAAGAGGCTGTTGGATTCCATGGAATTGGAGTTATGGACAGTTGTTAGCTGCCATGTGGGTGCTGGGATTCGAACAGAGGTCTTCTGCAAGAACAGCCAGTGTTCTTAATTGCTGAGCTATCTTTTCAGCCCCTAAAATATTTTTATGACAACATTTATGACATAAACCTGAATAGTAGTATTGGTAACTTAGTGTTAGTTGTGGGTCATTCCTTCAGAATTCCAGAATAGATTTTAGGAACTGAGGAGCAAAGGAATATGAGTGTAATTTCACCCTGTCATGGGGCCTTGTAGATACTCTTGTGACAGTAAAGGAGGGACTGGTTAGAATCTTCGAGGGTACCATGTAAGGGCAATTTCAGTCTCAAACAAGGAATTGGTGTGCTCTCTCTATTATATTTTTGGGAAAGATTAACCTTGTCTTTTGTAGTGTCTTTGAATATGCTGATATATCTCCACTGTGGTTTCACTGAGAAAGGGAACAGTCTTTTGGTGTGGACAGAGTTCCTAGCAAAGTGTCTGGTTCTCAGTATTCTCTAGGCATTTTATTTGAGTGCATAATAGGACTTTCTTTTATAGCATATAAATGGAGACCCAAAATACTTACGCGGTTTATCAAAGGATTCACAGAGACAGTGACCTTGTTCATAATGGGCCTGGCTTGTCCACCTTGCTTCTTACCATAGTCCTTCCCTTTTTAGGCTCTTTTTCCTGTCACTCTATGAATACTGTGCAGTGTATAGTGAAGGATCTTCCTTCTCCCTTATCAGCTGGTGACTTGCTTCTGCTTAAATTAGGAGAGTTGCTTAAAAAGTACAATTAGAGGTGTCATATAGCAGTTCAAAATACATTTTTATCTGGGATTGCTTCATTAACAAAATTGCAACAACCTATTCACAGTTCGTATTTTGTTATTTTTAAAAGAAAAATTGGATAAACCCAAGAATAGACAAATAAACAAACAAAATCAAGTTTTTTCCTGTTGCATCAGAATGAAATTGAACCAAAGGGCCTGGTTGGGGGTGGTGAAGGATATAGCATGGATTTTCCAGACAGATGGGCTTGACTTGGAGGAAGAGCACAGTAACAGTTCTGTGTTGTGGGGGTAGAGGGGATAAGACCTTTCCTAGCACGGAATCCATGAATGTGTCTATTTTCTCCAAGGGTGTGACACTGATTAGCTTACAGTTGGTTTTCCTGATAGACACAGCCATAAGAGTGTGACACTGATTAGCTTACAGTTGGTTTTCCTGATAGACACAGCCATAGGGCAAGGCTAGTGAACACTAATGGTGATGTGTGGAGAACTTGTCTCACAGAATGTACAGGCACAGAATGTATAGACACAGAGGTCTCTAGAAAGCTGGCCTCCTTTTGAAATTCCTATTGTGCCCTCATTGTTACAGAAATAATTTAGAAACCCTGGAAGAGATTAATAAACAGGCTCTATTATGCAGTAGACCTAAACAAGTTCGAGGGGAATGATTTTACATTTGATGGCAGACTTTCCTCTCCCTTTGCTTTCTGCGTAACTTCAAATCCTTGCCGCAGCCCTTTGTGGTGACAGGATGCAGTGGCCAAGGTGTGACTGAAACCTGGGACTACTCATTCCTAGTCTGATATCTGGATCATCTTCAGAATGTTGCAGACACTGTTGTATTAATAATAAACAATAAAATATTGGAAAATAATAAACAATAAAATATTGGTCTCACTGTGTAGTTCACGCTGTCATCAAATTATTGATTTTTCTGCCTCTGCCTCTGGAGTGCTGGGCTTACAGGTATGTGCCACTACACCTGGCTGATGAATATTTTTAAAGTGTGGTAAATATTTTATACATATATATATATATATATACATACATATAACAAAAAATGTACCATCCTAGCCATTTTTCCCTTTTATTTTCCAGTGGTGGGGGATAGAACTCAGCTAATGCATACTACTGACATACACTTCAGTCTTATTGTAACCATTTTCAAGTGTATGATTCAGTGGTATTAAGTACATTCACATTGCTATGCAATCATCAACATGATGAGTTGTCCAGAACTCTTTTCATCTTGTAAAATTGAAACTACCCCCATTAAACAACTGGCTCCCGCTCCCCTTGCCCTCAGTCTCTGGCAGCTATACTTCTATTTTCTATCACTAAGAATTTGACTGGTAGATACCTCATATAAATGGAATTGTATAGTATTTGCCCTTTTCTGTTTATGTCACTTACAATAATATTGTCACCTGTGTTAGACTTTCATTCATTTTAAGGCTGGGTAATATACCAAGTTTTATTTATTCATTCATCTTATTATTTAAACTCCTTAGCTATGGTGAAAACACTGCTATGAGCATGTATGTGTACATACTTTTTTATTTATTTGAGGTATGTACCCTGCTATGGTGTGAATGTGCCCCTCAAAATTCATTTGGTGGAGACTTAATTTCCAATGCAACAGTATTGGGAGGTAAGGCACAAAGGGAGGCATTTTGTTCATGAGGGCTTAGCCCTTACGAATGGATTAATGCAGAACTAGAGAGATGGCTCAGCGGTTAAGAGTACTGGCTGCTCTTGCAGAGGACCAGGTGCGATTCCCAGCACCTACATGGTGACTAATAACTACCTTAACTCCAGTTCCAGGGGGTCTGACATCCTCTTCTCACCTCTGAGGGCATTGCACGACATGGGTGCACTTACCTACATGCAGGCAATACACTCATACACATAAAATAAAGATAATAAATAAAATTTTAAAAAAGAACGGATTTTTTTTTTTATAATAAAGGGCTTGCTGACTGAGGTCTCCTCTTTACCTTCTGCCTTTGGCAGTGTGAGGACACAACATTCCACCCCTCTGGAGGATTCCAAATAGCATTTGGGTACCTTCCTTTTTCAGTTCTCAAAGTCTAGATTTTTTTATTCAGTATTTTTGAGGCAAGGTCTCATTCCTAATCCTGGTAGTCTGAATCTTAGGGCAATCCACCCATTTTAGACTCCCAAGTGTTGGGATTATAGACGTAAGCCACTACTGTTTGAGGAACAGATTTCTTACAAAATATAGCCTTTCTTTTTGAGAGCAGGGTCTTGCTGTGGAGCCAAGGCTAGCCTTGAGCTCACTATCCTATTGCATCCACCTTCTCAATGGCAAGATTATAGGCATGTGCTAACATGTCTGGCAAAAAAGAAGGAGGAGAAAGATGAGGAGGAGAATAATAATAATAAATAGTAATAATAATAATAATTATTATCCTGTCTGTGGCCTTTTGTTACAGTGGCATAAATTTGCTACAACATAACCCAGAAGTATAATTGCTGTATCATACAGCAATTTAATTCTAGTTTTTGAGTAACTTGATGAATAATTTTATTTTCTTCAGGATTCATAATATGTGCATGAATTAACTCATAAAAGCATTGTATATGCCACTTTGATTTTGATGGAGTATCCATCCATTCAGCCATTCATTCAAGACATTCTGTTTTGGACAATGATTATTTTTTCCTTTTTTTTCTTTCCAGGTCTTCCATATGGGAACCATTATTCTTCCTTGCATTTTAGAATAATTCTGGAAGCAGCTAGTACATATAGGCATTATTATCCTTCACCCCCCCCCCATTTTACCACAGGAGTTAATTTAAGGGAAGTATGCCAGATGACTAGCTTAAGGGACACTGATGGCCGTGATAGAGAATAAAAAGAAAAAGTTATTTCGAAGACTGGAAGGAGTGAGATAGTGATATAGATGATGGACAAGCAAGTGCCTGTATGTTTATATAGGAATTCAATCAACCATTTCAGAAGAAATGGTGTCCATTAGCTTGGTGATCATGTTTGCATCCCAAGCCAATTCATTTTTTAAAATGTAATTTAGTTTTTAATTGTGTATCTGTATGTATAGCATGCATGAGTACAGGTACCCATGGAAGCCAGAAGAGGGTGTTGGATCTCTGGTAGTTGGAGTTACAAGCGGTGTGAGCTGCCTGATGTGGGAGCTGGGAAACTGAATTTGGATCTTCTGCAAGTGCAATACATGCTCTTAACTACTGAGCATCTCTCCAGCCCCACCAGTTCCTTTCTTAATGATGGGAAAAAGCACCCTAGATATTCGGTCTTAATCAGTTTCACATGTGTGATACAGCAGTGCTAGGTATAGTCACATTATTGCTTAATCAGTTTCCAGAGCATTTTCATCTTGCAATACTAAAACTCTATTCCTACTAAAATAATTTTTTTCCTTCCCCTAGGCAAGTCCGTCTCTATTTTACATGTACGTTTATACTTTGTTTTGGCTCAAGGGCAAGGAATCTATCTATCTATCTATCTATCTATCTATCTATCATCTATCGATCGATCTAATTTGCTATTTTAGTTATTTTATGTGAGTAGAATTATACAATATTTGTCCTTTTGTGACTGGCTTATTCTTAGCATAATGTCTTCAAGGTTCATTCATGGTATAGCGTGTGTCGGCATTTCATTCCTTTTAAATGCTGCATATTTCCTTGCATGTATGTACTACATCCTTCTTGTGGATTTGTTCATCAATGGACATTTGGGTTGTTAATGCTGCAATGAAATGGAATGTCCAAGGACTTTTTGAGGTTCAGCTTTGAATTCCTTTGGCTGTAATTGGAAATGGAGTAGCTGTTTTGTCTTTAATTTTTAAAGCAAACATAATACTGTTTTCTATACAGTTTGCACCATTTTGACATCTCATGCCAATTCTTTGAAATAGGTAGTTTTGCCATTTGCAGAAGTACAGTCATTTAGCGTCTTTATCTGTATAGCAAACTTAACCATCTTACCTTCATGCATTGCTGTGGAAACTTAAGAGTGGTGCCAATTGACTGCTTCTGCATATATGCCTTGTTTGTGATCTTAGACTCAGGAAAATGCTAAAAAGTGAAGTGCTGGGGGTACATCAGCACTTTTGTTGAACTTAAGTGGTACAGCTATCCCATTTGCTCAGAAGTTTCTAGCCCATCCAGCATTGTGTTAACATGCAGTACCCAGTGCCTTCGAATTCAGAATGCTGCCGCTCTTGATATTAATCATTGAGCCTTTGACTAGTTCTCTTTTTAAAATCTTTTTTTATGTGTATGAATATTTTGGGTTCATGTACGTAAGTGGGCCATGTGTGTGCACTGCTCTTGGAGGCCAGAAGAGAGCATCAGATCCCCTGGAACTGGAGTTACAGATGGTTGTTAGCCACCTTGTGGGTGCTAGGAACCAAGCCCAGATCCTCTGCAAGAGCAGCTAGTACTCTTAGCTGCTGAGCCATCTCGCCAACCCATGACGTTTATGAGTTTCCACAGAAGTATGTCTGTAATTTGGAAGTTTTGGGTTTTAAGTATTAATTAATTAAGTTTTGAGATAGAGTCTCACTGTGTAGCCCAGGCCAGCCTTAAGCTAATGATGCTCCTGCTTGCATCTCTGAGTGCTGAGATGTCAGGCATGCTGCAGCCTCAGCAAGCTTATTTTATTTATTTATTTATTTATTTATTTATTTATTTATTTATTTATTTATTTATTTTAAGATGAAAGGCATAGTTCTTCTTTAATTTAGTTGCTGAGCACTGAGTTCCTCCTACCCTGCCTAGATTTTTGCGGATTGGAAGCAGATTATTGTTTCAACATCAATACCTTTGAAAAGAAAACATGTTCACACAGGTGTAAAACACCTGAGCTATAGGAAAGATTTTAAAAAGGCTTATGGCTTTTTTATTTTGGTTGTAATAAGCACTTCCCTTCTCTAGGAATGCTTCCTAACAGAAGTTGTGTCTCCCTGATCAGAAATTTTTATGAGACAGAGTTTCATTATGTAGCCCCAGCTAGCCTCAGATTTACAGAAATGCTCTTGCAATTACTGGCATGTACCACTACAACCACTGTGTGCTCCTATATCTAGCAGGAAAAAAATTTCTGTAGTCTCAATATTGGGTATGGAACTCAGGGCCTACTGTGTTAGGCAAGCTCTGTTCCACTGTGGTTTATCTTGAGCTGGACTTGAGGGTTTTAAATTTGAGTTTTCAATGTATTTAGGTTCTGTTTCTGGCTTCTGAGGCTTGTGGTCTGAAAGCTTTCAAGACAAACTCTGCAAAAATAGATTCCTGAATAACGAGTGGCCTGCTGAAGCCTATGGACTTGAGACATTTGGCAGCTGGGCTCCTTTCCCACTGAGCACACTCATGGCAGTGGGCATTGTGTCTTAATATCTGGCTTTTCCCCCCTATCATCTTCCTACCTCACTATCTGAGATTTAGTATTGGCTTGTAAGAATTCCAGTCTTGTAAGACATTGTCTGTCTCTCTAGGCAGGCTGCTTCTGATGCTCCTGTATGATTGCAAATCTCTATTAGGCATCCTGTAATTAACGATTCTCTGGTTTTGTTTCTTTATCTCATTGGGAGAGTGTATACAGTGCTCAATTTAGCCGTAGAGTTTCAAAACTGGCCATTGACTCCTTTTATAATGAAAATGTATGGAGTCACTTGCAAACCTGACCTTGTAAGCATGCCTATTTCTAGTTCTTTGTTTGCTGTTCGATTAGCCTGTGTCACTGTAATATGCGGTGTCACCTGTCTTACTCGGTTGTTTGAAGAGAACAAATAACAGAACCTTTCAACAAAAGATATACCACAGGGTTTATTTATACCTGGGGTTTAGTAATTACATTCATAAGGACATTTAGTCATTTCCTTTTATTTGCTTTGAGTAAAAACCCAGCTAAGTGGGCATGGTGGCACATGCCTTTAATCCCAGCACTTGGGAGGCAGAGGCAGGTGGATCTCTGTGAGTTCAAGTACAGCTTTGTATCCATAGC
>NW_008347808.1:4195541-4205640 GCF_000622305.1 Nannospalax galili | reverse complement strand
CTTTTGCCTTTTGCTCAGGCCATTCTCTGCTCTGCTCTGCCCTGCCCTCTTTTCTTTTCTCTTTTCCTTTTCTTCTCCTCCTTCTCTTTCTCTCCCTTCCCCTTTCCCCCTCCTCCTCTTCCTTTCCTCATCTCTTCTCTTTTCTTGAGTCTTGCCATATAGCCGAGGCTGACCTTGAACTTCCTACATACCAGGCTCGCCCCAAACTCATGGTCTTCTTGCTTCAGGTTCTCAAATGGGATTCTAGGCCTGGCTTATTGGCAAGCTAGCGATACCCATAAACCAGGCAACCAAGCAACTGCATCAACAATTCTTTTCCTGGCAGATGTGCTTTTGCCTCCATTTATTTCTGGGTTGAAATCTTCCATTCCTGCAAGGCTTGCCTCAAATATTATCTTTTCCTTACATTCCCTCCCCAATTTACTGTGATTTCTTCTTCATTTGAACTCCTTGGGGCAATCTGTATCTCATAATATTTGTAGGATGCTTGATATTATCACAGATATATTATTTCCTTCAATGCTGTTATGGTTTGAATGTGAGATTTCCCCAACAGCTTCATGTGTTTGAACACATGGTCCCCAGAAGATTGGCACTGTTTTGGGAGGTTGTAGAACCTTTAGAATGTGGAGCTAGCTTAAGGCTTTGACTTTGAGGATTATAGTCTGGACCCTGCTTCTGGCTGGAGTTTGCTGCTGCCTGATGTGCCAAAAGGAAAGCAGGCAGCCCCACACGCCTCTTGCTGTTGCTGTAAGCTACTCTCACTACTATGCCTTCCCTGACATGATGGATCAGATCTCTCAAAAGGTAAACCAAAATAAATCCTCCTCCCCTTAAGTTGTTTCTGTCAGGTATGATGTTGTGATAAGTATGACACTGAAGGCCTAGAGAGTTCCCAGAGAGCCACTGATCTTTAGTCCGTGTTAGAAGCCTGTAGCTGGGTCCTAACACCAGCAAAGCGACGCAGGAGTGTCAGTAAAATGGATGAACTTAACAGTGAGAGTGAAAGCAAACAGGCATAAAGCAAATAACTTTCTTTCCCCATTTCCTTTATCTGGCTGCCACTGGAAATTGCCACCCACATTTAAGTTCAGTCTTTCCACTTCAACGAATATGATCAAGAAATTTCCTCAAGCTTGTCTTTTAATTGATACAGACCCAGTCAAGTTGACCACTGGGATTAACTATCACAAGTCTACCCCTTGTCAACTTGAAACCCAATCATATCTCCACATGTCATGCTTGATCCACAGATGAAAATAATAACAAGGTCATAATTCCATCTAATGTGATATAACTACCTCATGTACAGCTACAAACACATTATTTTTTCCAGAATAGGAGGCAAAATCCCTGGAAGTGCTTAGTTTTAGTGTCCCATAAAATATGATAAAATGTATTTTCCAGTATATAAACAGTGATGCTATCTCAATAGATATTATGTGATAAAGAAATAGCAGAAAGACCCCCAGTCCCTGAGGCTCAGAAATCATCAGGAAAATGTGGAGCAGAAAGAATGTAAGAGCTGGACGACGGGGAGGAGTGCTATGAAATGCTGCCCTCAAGACATGATACGGTCATTGCACTCATGAACTCAGTACAGATACGGTTACCTGTACAAGGGTTGCATAAAGTCAAGCCCCTCCAAAATCACTATTCCAGAAGGTAGCACTAACTGGACTTGGAGTTATAAAAAACAGAGAGACAGAAAAGTGGGAAGGGGATATGTTGGGGGGTGTCTGAGGGGAGTGGGAGAGAGGAGTTGGGAGTGGGTATGATCAAGATACATTATGTATATGTATATATATGAAATTGTCAAAGAACAAATAAAAATATGTTTTCAAAAGATCAGAAAGAAAACACAAATATCTACTTGATGTATGTGTATACACAGACACAAATATATATTCTTAACAAAATAAGATGGAAACACTTATGTCAGTTATAGTCCTTTTGTCTGCAGTTAGTCACATGGCCTTATCTGGTGTAATTACCTTTCTCTACCCTCCGTTCTGTATATCCTCCTCCCTCAGCAAGCACATAAGCAATTCTTGGTCCTTTCCCTGAAGAGGTGTCCTATGCGTTCATTCCTGAGTGGTCTGGGTCATTTATCATCTTGCCTGGATTGGGTTGTTGTAGTTTCCTATTGACCTTAATCACAGCATATGGTAACACCAAGGGCTACCTTAAAGGATCACATGCACTCCAGATGTCATCTTTCTTACCTTCACTGTGGAGTAGTCCAATTTCCTGCTGGTAGTCTGAATCAATCACCCCTCCAAACACTGTTATTCGTTCCTTAGTCTGTTGATTTAAAGGAATCAGAATCCCAAAGGAAAGTCTTAGCTTCCAGTTCAATGGAATGTGTATTGTGTCTCCTGACAGGAGCACTCCCTGCTCTGGAATCAAATCTTGGTGGCCAACAGAGCATAGGGTCACAGGAATATGAAGCAAAAATTTTCCTAGTGGGTCACTAGGGGTGATAGTGAGAGGAACCATTCCTATTTCCACCCTTGATTTCTGGACAAGTGAATCCTGGCTACAGGAGAAACAGTACCACATACTGAAAGCATATATATCGGATGTTGATTCAAAACATATGCTGCCTTCTGGAGAACCCTACTCCAGCTCTCTAGGCTACTGTCACCTAATTGGCACTGTAACTGTGTCTTTAAAAGACCGCTGTAACCAGCTGCTTCAGGATGCTGGGAAACATGGTAAAACCAGTAAATCCATGAATTTATTATGACATTTCTTTGACTTTGAAGTGAATTCCTTGCTCAAACATGATGCTGTATGGAATGAACAAGGCCTTAAAAGTTAACTGGGGGGGGGCTATCTTTTTAGGCTTTCAGATAAGGCCTCTTTGAAGAGGTGACAGTTAACTTGAGAACTGAATAAGGAGGCACCAACCAGTCACAGACAGGGCTGAGGATTGGGATGTTCCATGTAGAAGCATTTCTTTAAAAGGGAATATGTGTGCAAAGACTCTAAAAACTGAAAAAGGGAACTAAAAGAGAATACTGTGGTTTGAAAGTATTGAGTACTACTATTAGGCCAAGCTATGCAGATATGGTGCAAACCCAAAAGAAGTTTTAAAGCAGCAAGATTTGCATGATTTGAGTTGGAGTTTAATGAAAGATTGTTTTATAAATATTATTTTTAGTTTATGTGTATGAGTGTATTGCCTACATGTATGTAAGTGCATTGGTGTCATGCAATACCTGCAGAGATCAGAAGAGGATGCCAAATCCCCTGGAACTGGAGTTATGGACGGTTGTTAGCTTCCATAGGGGCATGCTGGAATCGAACCTGGGCCCTTTACAAGAGCAGCCAGTGCTCTTAACCACTAAGCCATCCCTCCAGCCCCATGAAAGATATTTTTAATGTGGATTTAAACATAGAGGATGATGGTAAGGGACTCATGAAGAATAAGTCACACTGGAGAGCATGGGTGTGGGCTTCTCAAAAGAGAATCTTACTCCTGTTGTAGCAGTAGCCATATGTCATATGTCCTGTTTTGGCGGCTTTCAAATTACATTTCAAGGGCTTGCTAAGAACCTTTTCCTTTTATTTCTCTTCCTAATAAGTGAGATTATAGTGTGGCTCTAGAGGCACCTTGGTTGGAGGGTTGTGCATAAGTTTTAAGATATGTCTTTTGCTATAAATTGGGTTTCTTGTGAGATTCCTCAAAAACTGCAGGTTTATAGCAAGGAAAGAAGAAAGGCCATTGTCCTAGTTAGCGTTAACTGTCAACTTGACACAGTCTAAAATCATCTGAAAAACATCTCAATTGGGTAAGGAGTAGGAGCATCCAGGCCACTGTGGCAATGCTCCTGGGCTGTATAAGAGCTACCTAAGCATGGGCCTGGGAGCCACCCAGAGAGTGAGCCGGCAAACAGGGTTTCTCCATGATTCCTGCCTTGAATTCCTGCCTTGACTGTCCTCAATGATGGATTGTAACTTGGAAGTGTAAGCTAAAAACCCCTTTTCCTCCCCAAGGTTTTTGGTCAGAGCGTGTTGTTACAACGGAATGAAGGGAGAACAGTTATTTATAACTAGTTCTTAAGTATGATTCATTGCCATTTTAGCATTTTTACTTGATTTTTTTTGGTCTTTTTGAGACAGGGTCTCCCTGTAGCCCCAGCTGTCCTGGATTCACTATGGAGACCCGGCTGGCCTCGAACTCACAGAGATCCACCTACCTCCCGAGTGCTGGGATTAAAGGTGTGTGCCACCACGCCCGGCTTGATTTTTTTTTTTGAGACAGGATCTCATGTAACCCAGACTACATTGGAACTCTCTTATGTAGTGGAAGATGAACTTGAACTTCTGACCTTTCTGCCTGCACCTCCTGAGAGCTAGGATTACAGGTGTGTGCTATCACACCCAGAATTTGTGATTCTGGGGAATGAACCCACCGCTTCATGCAAGCTAGGCAGGCACTCAACCACCTGAGCTACATTCTCAGCTTATCCTTCTTATTTGAAATATTTCTACATAAAAGGAATATTGTCTCTATGTCGGCAACCTTCATAGAAAATGTTAATTTTGTTAAAAAAAACCCTTTATTTGAGACAGTCTCATATAGCCCAGGCTGGCCTCACTGTATTGCTAAAGATAATCACAAACTTCTGATGCTTCTTGCCTCTACACCCTGAATGTTGGGATTGCAGACATGCAGTTTATATAGTACTGGCAATAAAACCAGGGCTTCATGCATGCTAGAAAAGCACTCTACCAACTGGCCTAACTCTCCAGCTCCTGTGTGGGAATCCTTGCTTCTCAGTTGGTGATATACTTCAACCAGACTCCTAAGTGAGCAGCTCCTTCCCTTTCTTCATGTCCTTGAAAACTTTCCTGTCTTTTTATCCTGCCTCATTCATACCTGTCTTGTTTGATATTTTTCCTGGGAAGATGTAAAGAAACTCTTGTTCATTCCAGATAGAGAGGGCACCAACAAGACCAGAGAAAGGATTCTGTCCAAGTCCAGCTTGGTGAACCAATGAGTTTGAGATTACTTATAGGAGCATGTGTGAGGGATTAGTTACAGGAACCCAACTAACTCAAAGGCAGCTACATCACTGAAAAATCCCATCTCAGCTCAGGAAAACTGCACTCAGGAAAACTAAGGAAGAATCCCCACTTCCTGTCAACCTTCTACCTTTTATATAATCCCTAAGACTACTGCAGCTGGGGCCAGGACAGGGAATGATGACTGGAATCTCAGGTGAGTGTCTAGTGTCCCACCCCACCTTCTAGGAGAGAATGTAAAGTACCATCGCCAGGGACCTAGCTTCACTGTAGTTTTCTGCTTATTTCATTGCCATGGTTGTGGGCCAGAGTATTCTGTAGGTTACCGCAGCAATTCTGCTTCATGCTGGCTGATAGTCATGTCACACAGGAAGGAAATACCTCCACTACCCCAATCTGCTTGGCATGTGTAACCCCCCCTGAAAGTGTTTTATCTCTTATATTTATGTCTTTGATCATTTTTAAACAGTGCTGAGGATCAAACCCATAGTGACACACATGCTAGACAAATGTTCTATGATTAAGCTATACTGCCAGCTCCTTTGAACCATTTTTGAGTTTTTTTTTTCACATATAGTAAAGCTCCAACTTGACTGTTTTGACATAGATATCCATTTTTCCCCAGTACCACTTGTTGGAAAGATAGTCTTTTTCTCATTGAATGATCTTGGCATATTTTCTGAAATTTAATTAACCGTATGTTCAAGACTTTGTTTCTTCATTCTGTGCTTTGTTACAATTGTTTATGTCTGTCATTATGCCAGTGCCACATCGTTTTGATTACTGTATCCTTTTAGTCAGTTTTGAAATTATAAGTGTGATTCCTCCAATTTTGTTCTTCTTCTTCAAGGTTGTTTTGTCTATTTAGGTTCTCTTGAGATTACATAAGAATTTTAGGATGAGTTTTTCTATTTCTGAGAAAAACTATACTGGAATTTTAATAGGGCTTGCATTTGATTTATTTGCTTTTTATGCATATGAGTGTTTTGCCTGTGTGTTTGTTGTGCAATGCCTATGGAGGCTATAAGAGAGTGTTAGATTCCCTGGAACTGGAGTTACATATGTTTGTTAGCCACCATGTGGATTCTGGGAACCGAACCCTGGTCCTCTGCAAGAACAGTCAGTGGTCTTAACCACTGAGCCAACTCTCTAGCCCCAAAGGGCTTGCATTTGAGTGTTGTCATGTTAACATTATTAAGTATCCCAATCTATACCATGTCTTCAACTTCTTGAAACAATGTTTTGGGGTTTCCCCTGTACATGTCTTTTGCCTCCCAGTTTAATTTTATTTGTATTGTGTTTTTTTTCATGCTGTAGTAAGTGAAATTGTTTTCCTCATTACTGGAAAGTTTCAGGTTTGGTGTCCAAAGGGGACACTGAGGATAATTGTTCTTTTGGGTAAGAGATTTAGTAGAAAAGTTACTAACACCACAGATAGATAGGCAGATAGCTGCATGGTGGGGTCTCTGAGGAAAGCTCAAGCCATGTGGCAAGAGTGTGAGTTTCTTCTTACAGATTTCAAAAGAATTGGGGAGGTTCTATGTCATGAGCTATAAGTAGCCCATGGTATGTGCTTGCAGTTAGCCTGTCTGAATTAGTTGTGACAGTGGGGAGGGCAAGAATCTAGAAAAAGAAGTTAATTTATTAGTATCATTTTTTAAATTCTCTCTGTATGAGTGTTTGCCTCCATGTATGTGCACCATGTTTATGCTTGGTGCCTACAGAGGCTAGAACAGGGTATTAGATTCCTTGGAACTGGACTTATAGATTGTTGTGAGCTACTATGTGGGTGCTGGGAACTGAACAGCAAGTGTTCCTAATCACTGAATATTTCTCCAGTCTTGAAAAACAAGTTACTTTAGTTCTGGGAATCAAATTCCTATAGTTTTAGGAATTAAAACCCAAATAGAGGATCTTTATAAAATGGTGTGGCCCTGGCTAAGATTTACCTTTTTTGGATTGTTCATCACTAATATCTAGAATTACAACTGATTTTTACATGTAAACTTTGTAGCTTGTGGTTTTGTTGAGTTCATTTATTAGCTTTAACATTTTCTAATATGGACTCTTTAGAGTTTTCTAGATGAAACATTGTCATATGTGAATAGAGAGGATTTTAGTATTTTTATTCCTTAACTGCTCTAGCTAGAACTCAGTGTATCATTATTATTTTTATGGTGCTAGGGCCATGGTCATGCTGGTTAAGCACCATTAGCACTGAGCTACATCCCTGTTCCCTAATATGAAAGTGTGTAATGTATGTATGTATGTATGTATGTATGTATGTATGTATGTATGTATTTTTTTGAGACAGGGAGACCCTGTTGCCCCAGCTGGCCTGGAACTCACTATGTGGACCAAGTTGGCCTTGAACTGACAAAGATCTGCCTGCCTCTGCCTCCCAAGTGCTGGGATTAAAGGTGTGTACCATCCGGCCCACTGTTTTGTTTTCTGAGACAGTGTCTTAATATGTAGCCCTGCTGACCTTGTACTTATTAGTGTAGGCTGGCCTCAAACTGTGTAGCTGAGCATGAACTTGAACTCCTGATCCTCCTCCCACCACCTCCCGAGTGCTGGGATTATAGGCCTGCACTACATACCTTGTTTATGTGTTGCTGGGAATGGAATCCAGCTAGTCAAGCTCTCTACCCTCCCTGGTCCCTTCATACATTTTCTAAGTCAGGAAATTAAGCTTCAGCTTAAGTGAATTTCTTCTTGCCTAGGAAGCTTTCTGTATCACAGCCAAACAGTCAGAAGACACTTTTCTATACTTCTAGCACGTTGGGTTTATATATTAGTTATTATTGCATCACCACATTGTATTGTAAATACTACTGAATATCTCTGCCTCACCTATGAGTCTTTCCAGGGCAGGGACTGTGTTTTGTTTTTGCCATCCATGCCCACTAGCATAGTTTTGCTATGTCAGTGCTTACTAAAGGTTTTTTGAATAAGCATTTGTTCATTCATTGGACAATATTTGTTGAAGATTCTGTGTATGCCATGCCACGTGTTCATTGACGCAGTAGGGAAGAGTGGAGCCGGGAGATCTGGAGAGTATTGCCATAATCTGAACAAGAGATAATTATGCTTTGGACTACAGTATTGGTGGAGGTAGTGAGCCATGTGGATTTAGGATATACTTAGAAAATTGAGCTATCATTACTTGCTAATGAATGAGGAAAGGAGGGAAGGAGGAAGGGAGGAAGAGAGAGAAAGAGAGAAGAGAGGAAGAAGAAGAAGAGAAAGAGGCAGAGGAGGAGAGGAGGAGGAGGAAGAGGAGGAGGAGAAAGAAGAAAAGAGGGAGAAGATTTTGTTTATATGTACATTTGAATGCCCATTTGAAGTGACTAAACAAGGGCAGTCTCTGGTGGTGTGGCTTTGGTTTTCCTTATTGTTCTCTGACATTTGGGAGCAGAAGTGAGACAAGGAAGCATTCAAATAGCTTCAGACTCAATTGGTTATGGCATTAAAGTTGCTATGGTTTACCTCAGTTTATCCTCTATTCACCCTTTGCAATATTAGAGTCAAAATGTTTTATTTTAGTTTACTCTTTTTTAATAAATTTATGAAGTGTCTTTACTGCCACATTAGCATATGCTAATCATATAAAATGAGTTTCATGATGATGTTTTCGTGTGTGTATGATGTACTTTGATCATAGTCACCTTCCCCATACACGTGGCTTTTAACAAAGGCAGCTCAGGGCCATGAAGGCTGGAAGAAGTTAACTGGTGGGTGGCAGGGCAAGTAATGCCTTCCTCAGTGCCAAATATGGATATTAGTTCCTCCAGCATATACGAAATTTTCTGGTAGTAATAGGTTATTAGAAACAAAACAGAGCTAAACAGTAAGGAGAGCTGTGCAGTACTGAGTTTGGCCTTTTTTTGAAATATTAGACCCTAGAATTTGGATACCAGCCCAGGGAGGCCTCTGGCAACAGCTACTAGTGCAGATTCAGGATTTTTAACTTGTCGGAACCTCAGGCTATATTCTGGGAGACTGCTGCCAAGGTGGGGCTGGCCACAGAGTTCTGCCTTTTCTGCCATAAAAATGACTATGTTTTGAAATAAATCCTTAAAAGGAAATGATTTATTCACTATAGTTTCTCGTTTAGTTTAAGGAAAGGGTTAATGTTGGCTTTGGTCAGCAATGGATTTGGATAGTGTTATAAATAAGTGTTATTAATATTTGTGCCCAGAAAAATCAGAAAATCTGTTTTTTCTCAAAGCCGCCTTCTCAAAAGGGTCTTTGTAGATGTGGGTTATTCTCGTAGGCATGGATGTTCTCTCTGGGTGCTGCTCTTGTATCAGAAAGTTAATCAATGCTTCATAGCAGTTTATAGTTAACTGCTTAGAAGTAAGTAGAATCTTTATCCCAACTGATTTCCCTTCAAGTTGAGAAGTAGCAGAAACAAAGAACTTGTTTTTAATTTCTAAGAGTTTATACTGCAGGTATGTAGGAAGAATTTCGGAGCAGGCATTAAAGTTAGTAAATGAAAGTAATAAGCAGTGTGTCTCCAACTCCACCCTCTTGACTCCTAGGATGAAGCTGATAAACAATCACTCATGTTCTTTTATTAAGCTGAAACAAATGGTGCCTGCAGAGCGAACATCTTGCGGCTCTACATTTTTCCAACCTTTTCTTATTTGCCCCCAACTTGTATGTACTTGGATTTCAAATGTGAACAACAGAGTGTAATGGAATTTACTGCTTGTGGATTTTTAAAATGAATGGTTATTAAGGAACATCTGGTTGTAGTTAATAAAGTTCCTTATGTGTGTGGTGTGTGTACGTGTGTAAAAGAGGGGAGAGAGAGAGAGAGATATTGAGAGAGAGAGAGAACCTTAAGTTGTAAGGTTCAGTGCCAGATTCAGATCTTATTCTTTTTTCAATTTTTTTGATATAATTATTTTTATTTTATGTGTATGAGTGTTTTGCCTGCATGCATGCAAGTGTACCCATGCATGCAAACCTCCTGGATCCACTGGACCAGGAGTTATGGACGGTTGTTAACTGCCATATTTGTGCTGATAACTAAACCAGACTCCTCTGAAGGAACACC
>NW_008347808.1:4189806-4195300 GCF_000622305.1 Nannospalax galili | reverse complement strand
CAATGTGACCGAGTCACTTCACACTCCTGCTAGCATGCCTTCACGACGATGAGACATGAACCAAAAGAATCCCTTCCTTCTATAAGTTGTCTTTGCTAGGAATTTTTTTAGACATTTTTTTGATATATTTATTTTTATTTTATGTGTATGAGTGTTTTTCCTGCATGTATGTAAGTGCACCCATGTCATACATCAGATCTTATCCTTATTTGTTGAATTCTACAAGAAATGTTATTAATCCAACATTTTAAGGAATGAAGTGTATGAAGCATAATCCCTTATTATCTTCATTCTCTTCATTTATAAAGCAAAAGTTTCTCTGCTATCCAAGCTATCACTGAACTCATGATTCTCCTGTCTTTATCTCTTGAGTGCTGCGATTTCAAGTGTATCCTACTATGCCTGGATTTAATGATTCTTAATGATTTTTGGGGGGTGCTGGGGAACAAACTCAGAGCTTTGTACATCTTCTGAATTACACCCCTACCCCTCACTGTTCAGATTTAATGAAAGAATCAAAGTATAGCAGTATTTATTGTTATATTGACCTATGACAAACCTTTTTAGTGCTTGGTGAGATTTTTATATTTATTTTTAATTTTATGTGTACCAGTGTTTTGCCTGCATGTATGTAGGTGCACCATATGCATGCAGTGCTGGAGTAGATGAGAAGAGGGTGTCAGATCCCTTGGACCCCAAGTTACAGATGGTTGTGAACCACCATGTGGCTGCTGGAAACCAAACTCTGATACTCTACAAGAGCAGTCAGTACTTTTAACCCCTGACCCATCTTTCCAGTCCATCGATGAGATCTTAATTGTTTTATTCAGTTCTTTTTTCTGGGTGGGGGTAGCAAAAGTAATACAATCTTGGCATTAAAAGGATAGGTTCTTATTGTTTTTGTTCTGGGCATTGCTATTTATCATGTATTCCTAGCTGTTTCTATCTATACTGCAATAAGTAGAGTTCTGCACATCATCTAGGAGTAGTAGTGCTTTGAAGTTGAGAACTCATATTTCACAGAGGGAGACTGGGGACAAGATGGGGCCTATTCTGGCTTATATAGCTGTTGATAAAACCCAACTTGAAACCAAGCTCTCCTAGATGAGTGTCCTTTCTTTTTGTTTCTTTTAATTAAAAATTATTTTTAATTTTTTGGATTTATTTATTTTTATTTTATGTGTATGAATGTTTTGCCTGAATGCATCTAAGTGCACCATGTTATGCAGGGCCCATGGAGGCCAGAAGAGGGCGTTGCATCCCCTGGAACTGGACTTATGGCCAGTTATGAGCCTTCACATGGGTGCTGGGAAAGTAACCTGGTTCCTCTGCAAGAGCAGTCGGTGCTCTTAACCACTGAGTCATCTCTTCAGCCTCAGTCTCCTTTCTTGCAATATATTTTGAGGGGGTCCATTGAAATATTGAAGTCCAATAAAGTAACCAAGATTTCTGTGATCTTAGAGATTTTTCAATAGTGGGAAGGTCTTTCCTGACTACGTGTAAATATTGTCAAATGGCAAAATATGGAATTTAAGAATAATAGACTCAATTTTATTAGTTAAGGAAATTTATTGCATATACTGTGTGACGGTAATGGAAAATGATGCTTCTTATAAGTCTTCTATACCTTTTCAGAGAGTGTCTCACACTTTGCCCAGGCTACTCTGGAACTTCCCATGTAGCTGACACTGTCCTTCAACTCCTGACAATCCTCCATCCTTAGCCCTTTCAGAACTGGACTATAGGCTTTTATTTTTAAAACAATACAAATAAGCTGGGTGTGGTGGTGCACTCCTTTAATCCCAGCACTTGGGAGTCAGAGGCAAGCCTGGTCTACCTAGTGAGTTCCAGACAGCTGGGGCTACAGGGAGACCCTGTCTCAAACAAAAGAAGACAAAACCAAATAAAAACCCTAAAATAAAACAAAGGAGAAGACCTGGTGGTAGGAGTGAAATTACTGGAGGATCTAGAGGTAGGTTTGTTATACTAGGTTGAAAGGCAAAGAAATTCATGTAATCTATTCTCTTCTTTCCAAACTCCTTCCTGGTATTCACTAGAAGTCCGATATAATCACCAGCTTGCTTCTTTATTTTTGCTACTCTCCCAAATAGTTGCAGATGATATAGGCATTCATTCTCACTTCCTGGATATTTAGTGCTGGTCAGTATGGGTGGTGCCTGGTAGATTTTTCCCTTGGGAAATCATTCTGAACCCAATTCTTGATTAAGTGGAGTCCAGAGCTCGACTTTGTCCCTAGTAAGGCTGAGGCAAAGGAGTAAACAGAGAGCTCTGTGCCGTAGGGCTTCTGCCTGAGATTACCAAATGTGATGAGTTCTCTCATAGCTGAGAAGAAGCGTGGAGCAAACAAGTTGGCGCTCTCTGAGTATCCCTGGGGACTTGCCCTCTTTAGGACAGCCAGTTGTTTTTCATTTCTTTTCCCTTGTTTTTCATGTTGAGCTTCCCCTAGAGGATTTTCCTCCAGTACTGCCAGAATGTGTTTTGAGTAGACCTAGGCGTGTTGCACTTGGGCTGAGATGAGAGGTGATCTGATTTTCTTCCCTTCCACCCCTGATCCCACTCAGTACCATTTTCAATCCATGTTCCATGCTTAGCAAAATGATGTACCCTCCTCAATGCTACAGTTTGCCCAAATGCTGCAAACATCTTGCTTATGCCAACAAAAAAAAGGGGGGCTGGAGAGATGGCTCAGCGGTTAAGAACACTGGTTGTTCTTGCAGAAGACCCGGGTTTGAAGCCCAGCACCCACATGGCAGCTAACAACTGTCCATAACTCCAGTCCCAGGGACAGCCTCTTCTGACCTCCGTGGGCATTGCACAACACGGGTGCACATCTACATGCAGGCAATACATGCATACACAAAATAATAAATAATTTTTTAAGTGAATTTTGTGGATTCTATAGGCTTTGGCAAATCTTTCGCCTTTGAGGAGAGGTCCCTTTTTGTCTGGCACGTTTGTCAACTAGTCTGTATATATAAGAGCTGTGTGTTAGCATAAAAAAGTGATTGGTTTTAAATTGGGCGTGACGGCGGCGAAGGCCTTTAATCCCAGCACTTGGGAGGCAGAGGCAGGCGGATCTCTGTGAGTTCAAGGCCAGCCTGGTCTGCATAGTGAGTTCCAGGTCAGCTGGGGGGCTACAGGGAGACCCTGTCTCAAAAAGACCAAAAAAAAAAAAGGTTTTACTGACATTTCATACTTATATCCATTATACTTTGTTCATATTTGTTCCCCATTATCACACCCACCAACGAGTACTCCTATAGTTCTCTCTCTCTCTCTCTTTCTCTCACATACAACACACATGTTCTGCATATTAAAGAAAATGTGATATTTAAATTTTTCCCGCATTACTCTCTTTTGCTCCTCTTTCCTTTAAACCCCTTTTTTCCCCCAAATAGTCCCCTCTACTTTTATAAGTCTAGGTTGTACATATGAGAGAAAAATGTGCTATTTGTATTTTTGAGTCTGGTTTATTTTACTTAACAGAATGGAATGGTCAGTCGTTTTTTGAGACAGGGTCTTATTCTGAAACCCAGGCTATTTTTCGTGATCTCTCTCTCTCTCTCTCTCTCTCTCTCTCTCTCTTTCTCTCTCTCCATGTTTGTGTGTGGGAGTATGCCCATGTGTGTGCAGGTATGGTCATGCCGTAACATTTGTCTGGAGGTCAGAGGACAACGTCTGGTCTCAGTTCTGACTTTCCACCTTGTTTGAGACAGTCTCTTGTTCTTGGCTGTGTATGACAGGCTAGCTGGCTTGGACAGCTTCTGAGTACTCTCCTGTGTCTGTCTCCCATCTCACCATAGAAGCACTGGTATTACAGGTGTGAACTACCATGCCTGGATTTATGTGGATTTAATGAACCAAACTTGGGTCCCCAGTCCCTTCTTTGATCTTCCTGCCTCAGTGTCCTGGGTACTCAGATTACAGCTATGTGCTACTATGCTCAACCTCCAAGCCCTTTTCTTTTTGAGGCCTTGTGATTTTAAATAGTTTTAATTGAAATCCACATACCATAAGATTCACCTGCTGTATTAGTCAAGGTTCTCCAAAGAAACAGAACCGGTAGAATGAATATATATGTATAGAGAGCTATCAGCTTAGCTCACGGGATAGAGTCTGAGTAGTCCAACAATGGCTGCACCACACTGGAGAGGCTGAGAATCCGTAGTCGTTCAGTCTATGAGGCTATGTAGTCCCAATCTGGCGCTGAAGATCTGACGAGTTCCAAAAGATCAGCTAGTCTTCAGTCTACAGCAGCAAGACGAACTCACCAGCGAGAGAGAAGGCAAGCAGCAAGAAGCCTGGTGTTCTCCTCTGCAGTGGCCTTTTATATGGGTTGCCATCAGAAGGTAACACCCACATTTAGGGTGTGTCTGCCAGCTTCAGATGATCCAATCAAGAAGATCTCTCTCATTTCAGTTAATCCCAGATCCAGTCAAGTTGACACCCAGGATTAGCCATCACACCTACTTACAATGTACCTTTCAATGATGTTTAGCGTATTTCCAGAGTTGTGCAGCCATCACCACAATCAATTTTGTTTGCTTATTTATTTTTGTGGTACTAGGGTTCATACCCAGGGCTTTCCATGTATTCAGTAAGTGCTGTACCACTTAGTTGTGTTCCTATCCTCATAATCAACTGTAGAATATATTCATTACCGCTCTCCCCCTAAAACTCCACTCTTTACTCATTATCAAGGCTTCCAGTTTAAAGAAAAACTGTCACTGCTGGAGATGGACCCCAGGGCCTTGCCCATGCTAGGCAAGCGCTCTACCCATGAGCTGTACCACTACCCCTAGGAAAGCCTACTCTTTATCTTTAGATACTCTTATTTATTCTTTTATGCGTATGAATGTATTGCCTGTATGTATGTTAAGTGCATCTGTGTCATGCAGTGCCTGTGGATGTCAGAAGAGGGAGTCAAATTCCCCTGGAACTGGAGTTACAGATGATTTTTAGCTGTCATGTGGGTGGTGGGAATCAAACCCAGGTCCTCTGAAAGAGCAGCCAGTGCTCTTAACCACTGAATCATCTCTCCAGCCCCCAACTTTTTATTTAGTCTTTTCAATTTTATGTGTATGATTGTTTTGCCTGCATGTATGTAAGCATTCCTGTCAGTGTTGGAGTTCTTGGAAGTAGATTTATGGATGGTTGTTACCCACCATGTTGGTGCTTGGACTCAAACCTGAGTCCTCTGCAAGAGCAGCCAGTGCTCCTAACTGCTGAGCCATCTTTCCAGTCCTAACATTTTCTTTTCTCTTCTCTTCTCTTCTCTTCTCTTCTCTTCTCTTCTCTTCTCTTCTCTTCTCTCCTCTCCTCTCCTCTCCTCTCCTCTCCTCTTCTCTCTCTTCTCTTCCTCTCCTCTCCTCTCCTCTTCTCTCTCTTCTCTTTCTCTTTTCTTTTCTCCTTTCCTTTCCTTTCCTTTCCTTTCCTTTCCTTTCCTTTCCTTTCCTTTCCTTTCCTTTCCTTT
>NW_008347808.1:4143921-4189473 GCF_000622305.1 Nannospalax galili | reverse complement strand
TTCCTTTTCCCTTCCCTTCCCTTCCCTTCCCTTCCCTTCCCTTCCCTTCCCTTCCCTTCCCTTCCTTTCCGACAGGTCTCCCTGTAGCCCCAGCTGGCCTGGAACTTGTTATGTAGACCAGGTTGCCTTGAACTCACAGATATCTGCCTGCCTCTTCCTCCTGAGTGATGGGACTAAAGCTGTGTGCCACCATGCCTGGCTCTAACATCTCTTTTAAGAGTTTATTGTTCAAGTCTCTAAACCAGTGCCCAGTCTACAAAGAGGAGGGTCAACACAGAGGAAACATTTCCTCCCTGCTTCTAAGTGAAGCCAGACACAGTCAAGCAGGAACTTTGACTTATCTTCATGTAGATGGAACTGATAAAAGAAAGGAGCCAGGGGCTCTTCCCAAGCCCTTGTGACCCCTGAGGAGCAGATACTCAAACAACCTTAAGAGTGAAAATAAATTGGTTTATCTGGGCCAACTGTAGGGTCTTAAACACCCAAAAGGAATGTATAACCAAAGATTAAAGTGATCAGTATAATTCTTTAAGAGTCCATACATAAACATACATAACATACATACATACATAACAAGAAACAATGCCAGACAGGAGATACCTTCCTTTGAGTTGTTGGCCAGGGTGGCCCAAGACATTACCAGACAGTAATCCAGCATAGAACTGGGAAAATGAACAGCAGACCCTAATCTTATCTAAAGGACTACTGGCAGCTGATTGCTGCTAGATGAGGAAGAGCTGATCTTCTTTAAACAAGGAACTCTAGATAGACTCAGTGGTTGGACTTGCACTGGGGAACGGCTGGGGGCACTGACAACATAGTGGACATTAACAGGGATGACAGAGTTATACAGGCTCCAGTTGGGGGCAAGGGGAGGCTATGAGAGGGTGCCATTTGGGATTCGGGTATAAAGATGAACAAGATTGTTTGGGATGTTCTGTATGAAATACACAAAAAAAATCAATTAAAAAAGTTTATTGTGCAAGTCTCAACAGCTCACAGTGAGGTTACTCAAACAAAAATCCCCATCCCCAAAATAAAACCGTTATCTCTGCACATATGGATAACGTCACTTTTTTCAAATACATCTGCAGGCTTTCACTCCTTGCAAGCACTGAGCTGTTCTCAATATCTCCAAGTTTGGCATTTCTAGAATGTGGTATAAATCGAATCATGTTGCATGTAATCTTTTGAGATTATTTTTCCCCTTAGCATAATTCCCTTGTAAAATGTATGTCACTAGTTTATCTTTTTCATTACTTAATAATATTCCTGCCTGTGGTTGTGCCAATTTGTTCATCCATTCCCCAGGTGAGGGACATTTGGATTGATTCCAGTTTCTGGTAATTACAAATACAGCTGCTGTCATCATGTGTTTATTTCTATGGAGAAAATGCCTGTAAATTTTGGGCTAACATACATGTGTTTAATTTTCATAAGAAACTCTGAAATCATTGTCCAAATTATACTAGTTTATATTTTCATTAGCAGTTTATAAGTGTTCCAGTTCTTTTGCGTTTTTATCGGCATTTGACACTATTGTTATCTCAGCCATGTTGATACGTGCATAGTGAGTGTATTCTTTTTTTTTTTTTGGTCTTTTTGAGACATGGTCTCCCTGTAGCCCCAGCTGACCTGGAACTTGTTATGTAGACTAGGCTGGCCTTTTATTCATAGAGAGCCACCTGACTCTGCCTTCCGAGTGCTGAGATGAGTGGATCTTATTTAGGCCTTACTTTGCTTTTCCATAATGACTAATGGTGTTGAACATAATTTCATCTTGTTATATTCTATCTATATATTTTCTTTGATGAAGTATTTTGCCCAGTATATAATTGAATTGTTTGTTTTCTTACTTTTGCTTTTAGTAAGTGCTTAAGGTATTCTCAATATGGACTTTGTCAGCATGTGACTTGCAAGTATTTCTTCCAGCTTGTCATTTAAGAAGTCCTTTTATTGGGATCATGCACAGAGCAGAACACTTGTGATTTTGATGAGGTCCAGTTTATTTATGTTTTTATTTATAGATTGTGCATGTGGAGTCATGTCTAAGAATACTTTGCTTAACTTTAGGTCACAAAGATTTTATGCTCAGCACATGTGCCAGGGGAGTTCTGTCCTGTATGTTTTTTGTGATTTTAGGTTTTTAATTGACATTTGCCATCTATGTTGAGTGGACTTATTTAAAAGGACTGAGGTTTAAGTGCATGTTTTTGTAAAGCCTGTGGCACTTAACTTCGAGATCTTAGAAATCACTGAACCCTTCACAATCTCATGTTTATCATCTCTAAAATGAAGATAAGCCAGGTTGGGTGGTAAAGGCTAATCGGATCCACTTCATTATCTCAGGTGGAGGTGAGATTCCACAACTGTGAATATAAACATCTAGCTCACAGTAGCTATTGATTTTCATTTAGACTTTCAAAATTTTGAGGTTTGTCTTTATGGTTGAAAAACTTTGATAATATATACTACATTGTCCCTTTTTATCCCTTTCAAACTTGGGGGCACAGCAGTCAGCGCTTCGACAGAGTCTTGGCAGCTGGATTCTGGGATGGTAACTGTACCCTCTTGTCATCAGGAAGAGAATGCAGTTTTCGGCTGGGAGGGGAACCGAGGCCAGGACCAGTTTAACCCAAGACAAGAATGTATTAACCCAAACACAAAATGTAAAAGGAAATCATATGCCATGGAACAAAGGGGAAAAGGCAACAGAATTCCCGACCATGACTAAGGAGAAACCTGGTATCTAACCCTCTTTTACTGAACGTTGCCTCATTTACAAGGATTGGCCTGGCTCTTTCCCTTCAGAAGGCCTTTTCATAGCTATGCTTGAAGCTTGATGCTTTTCCACTCTGTTCTCTGAAGGAAACCCAACTAAAATGCATTTTGCTGTGAGCACTGCTAAGTTAGTGACAGTAACCTGGCGGTGTGCCACATCCCCTGTCAGGAAGCTTTCTAATACTGCTGAGCAGAGCTGAAAAGGCTGACGAGCCTTCTCCAGAAGCTGGGTCTGTGGTAGGTCTTGGTCTGGAAGCCATTTCAAAGGCTGGATGCCACAGCCACTTCCTTGATCGTCAGTATGCTTCCTGGCACTTTATGCCATGTAGACACCCTGGAAACTCTCCTTAGTCCCCTAAAACAAGGATTGGCAGCCTCAATGTTGTTTTTCCTTTCTCTTTGATCAGTGTTCTGACATCCAAGGTGAATAAATCTTTTGTGTCCACATGTGCAAGATAACTGCTAGGACGTGTGCTGTTAAGTGGAAAAATTGAAGCTATAACCAGAGTAACTAGAACTCTTTATCAAGTGCAGTGTTTTACTTTCATGGAGTAGTATTGCTGAAAACTGTCACTACTATTGAAACTGCTTTTGAGCTGAGAGGTACAACAAAGCAAATGCATTTTATTGCCTAGGACTGAGGACATAAGCACTGTGGTGTTTAGGTATACATCTCCAAGATAATAACGGCACCTGACTTCAGCATGTTGCATAGTAGAAAGTTCTGCCATGTTTTATACTTAATTTGACCTGAGAGCAAGAATGCGAGACATGGGGCAAGAATTGTTACTCACATATATAGCTATCAAGCAGAGCTTGAGGGTGTTGTCATGCTGTATGGAGGGCCGAGACCATGGGTTTGAGAAGACCGAGTACCTTTGGATTTTTTTTATTAAATATATCTAATATGAAATTGGTGATTTTTGTCTGTTTCTAAGTGTACAACTCAGTGACATTAATTATATCTATAATGTATAATCATCATTACTGTTTCTAAAGCCTTTCCGTTATTCTCAACAGAAACTCTGAAAACAAAAATTACTCCTCATTTCTTCTCAGACCCGGGTAACCTGTAATCTACTTAACTATCTGTGTGACTTTCTATTTTAGATATTTCATGTAAGTAAAACGATATTTTCCAGATCCATCCATGCTCTAATATGTATGTAAAATGACATTTCATTTTTTTTTCTTTCTGCCTTTTTGTTCTTTCTTACTTTTTTTTTTTTTTTGGTAATAGTGGGGATTGAACCTAGGCCCTCATTCATGCTAGACAAGAGCTCTACCACTGAGTTACAGTCCCAACTTTCTCTTCTCTTTCCTTCTCCCCCCTCTTATCTGCCCTCCACTCCTCTCCCTTCCCTTTGTTTGAGGGAGTCTTGCTCTGTAGCCCAAGCTATCCTGGAACGTACAGTACTACTTGCATCCATATCCTGAGTGCTTTGATTATAGGTGTGCATGAACATGACTGGCTAGAATTCTTGGGTGAGATTTTTTTTTTAATCCCTTTTTTCTTTCAGCACTTTATGACATTCCACTCTCTTCTGGCCTCTCTGGTTTCTAGTTGGAAAATGGCTTTAAATCTTAATGACAATCACTTTTATGGAATAAGCTAATTCTCTCTTACTACTTTGAAGAGTCTATCTTTTACTTTATTAAAAGAATTATTTTGGGGTTCGAGAGATGGCTTATCAGCTAAGAGCACTGGCTGCTCTTGCAGAAGACTCTGGTTCAGTTCCCAGCACCCACATGGATGATAACAACCATCTGTAATGCCAGCTCTAGGAGATCCAATGCCCTTTTCTGACCTTCATGGGCATTGTATGCCATGGGTGCACTTATACGCATGCAGGCAAAAACCACTCATACACATAAATATAAACAACTAAAAAAATTCAAAAAAGATTTATTTTATTTTTAAATTATGTGTGCACTCACTACACACAGGTGCTGGTGGAAGCCAGATGAGGGCTTCAGATGCCTGGAGCTGGAGTTATAGGCAGCTGTGAGCCACTCAAGGTGCGTGCTGGGAACAGAACTAGGGTCCTCTGCAAGAGTAGTATGTTATCTTAATCACTGAGCCATCTCTCTAGCCCTGCCAGTTTGGCTTTTGACTACTTATTTATGGTATGTCTTAGCATGGATCTCTTTGAATTTACCCTACTTGAAGTTTGTTGAACTTCTTGGATATATAGATTAATTTCTTTTGTTAAATTTTGGACATTATTTACCATTATGTATTCAATTTTTTCCTATTCCTTTCTTATTCTTTGAATGTTGAAAGTCCTATAATATGTTTTCTGATCTGATTGCTGATGTTTCAAGGCTCCTTAGACTAGTAGTTCATATATATATATATATATATATATATAATATGATATGTGTATGTAATCATATTCTCATTTTATTTGTGTATCATTTTCCTCCCTCCCTTTAATTCTGTGAGTTTTTCATTAGCTCTTTTAGTTTTAATATATATATATATCATTTACTTTGTTTTTCTTCATCTCCCTCCTCTATTACCCTCGCCTATCACCCCCAAACCCTCTTACTGCTTCCCTACCTTCCCCAAATAGTCCCCCTTTCTGATCGTGTCACATGTTTCATTACTCTAGTTTCTATACTTTTCAATCTAGGCTGCTTAATTTTGAATACTGTACTCACCAGTTACTAACTGTAACCTTGGACTAGTTACTTAACTTCTTTTTTCTTTAGGGCAAACAGTGTCTATCATTGAGGGTGGGAGCAAAACTTAAGTAAATAACAGTCCTTCTAATATCCTTATAATAGAATGTGGTATGTGTTCAGTGCTCAGTAAGTGTTAAATTACACCATAGTTATATATACCAATGAGAAAGAACAAAATGTCAAAGTGTGATGTGCCATTGATAGTATGATGTACTATGATTTTAGAGATGTTAAACTATAAAATTATCCATATCTTAGAACTGATGTGATATCATCATCATCATCATCATCATCATCATCATCATCGTCACCACTGTCTATCATCTAATTTCAGGCTATACATCTTGCTTTCACGGTACCAAGACCCATGAATATGTAGCGAATCCATGTCCCTGATTCTTGTGTGTACCATGGTATCAGCGGCCACTTGCTTCTCTAGTTGCTGGTTGGCTTTATGAACGTTGTCTTGCTGAGTTCTTAGTGTTGCAGGTGTATCACATGTGTTAGCAATGCGCTCCCAGTGGAAAGAAAACAGGGAAGTTGGATGTTTTTTAGTCTTTTTGAGTTGTTTTGCTTCATTTTCTGTTAGTCCCGGGGATCAAACCCAGGGTCTTGCATATGCTAAGTAAATACTGTAACAGTGAACTACATCATGGCCCTTGAGTCTTCTTTTGAGAAAATTTTATTAAAATCTAATGGGATGAATTAACTCTTTTCTGAGAGGATGGGTATAGGATTATAAATCAGTTTGTCACTTTCTTGCCATAAGACCTTGGGAAGTCATTTTAATTCTCTGAGCATAACAGTTTCAGAAATATAAAAATGGAATGTATTTTTATTCCATGCTATTGTTTTAGAGTGCAAAATGCTAGTCCATATAAGTATAGTGATGGGTACATGGTCTACTTGTGGCAAATATACTACTTTTGTACTTAAAAATGTTTTTATTACCTTCATTTATTCGTATGTGTGTGTGTGTGTGTGTGTGTGTGTGTGTGTGTGTGTGTGTACATGCACACGTGTGGAGGTCAAGGACAACTTATGTGAGTTAGTTCCCTCTTTTCACTATGTGGGTCCCAGGTCGTCAGGCTTGATTACTTACCTTTACCTGATGAGACATCTCATCAACCCTCTTTTCTACTTTTTTGTACAGATGTGAGTCCACTGATGGACTTCAGTTTCTCAGTTCAAAACTTGCTTATGATTATGGGTGTTTAAAATTAGAACAGCATTTCTCTCTGGGGTGAGTTTGTTTGTGGCTGAGGGAAAGGTAGCAGCTGGAAGCTATAGCTCTCCAGGGAGTTGTTCTAATGCTGAGTGAGGAGGAGAGCACAGCTGTTTATGGATAAGAAAGAAAATGGCAATTGCTTCATGTCAGCTTGTGCATTCTGAGTTGCTCACTTCCTCTTGGTGTTTTCTTGAGAGACTACTCTATAATAAACGTGCTCCTGCTCATTTGTTGTACTGGTCATGCCCCAACTCTTTCAACATCCTGGACTCCTTAGTCCTTTCCAACTTGGCTTCCATTATTTCTCTCTCTGCCTGGAAAGTTCTCTGATTTCAGTGCCTGGAAATTTCATGCATATCATTTAAGTTTTTCCTGCTCACTCTTTTTAAGGCCTTGTAGAGGAATGGCAGTAGTCCTAGCTCTGGAATAACATGTTTAATTTATTAGTTTAAATCCCCTTTTCTCTGTCCAAGTAGATGGCCATTTGAGGGCAGTGGTTAGAGCAGTTGTTACATTTATTTAAGCTTCGTAATGTAAAAGCCTTGCCCGTGGAGCACTACTAAGAACTGAAGCTTATTATGAGATCTATAATCTAACTAATCATCACACTCACAAATTTCCAATGTGAAGAAAGTGAAGGTTAGAGAGAAGGTAGGCAAATCAGGATTGGGTGTTTGAGAAGCATGGGGTAGATATTTGTTTTGCATTATGAAGATCATGGTCTTAATTACAGTGTCCTAGTATGGTGCAGATCAGAAGAAATTTTGGTAACTGCAAATGTTGTCTATGTGTTCTTTCTGATACAGTAATCATTAATTATATGTGACTGTTGAGATCTTAAAATGCAGCCTATGTGATTAAGGAAATGGCTTTTCAAAATTATTTTTATTTTATGTGCATGAGTGTATTTCCTGCTTGTATATAAGTGCACCCATGTCATACAATGCTTGTGGAGGTCAGAAGATGTCAGATCCCCTGGAACTGGATTTATGGACAGTTGTTAGCTGCCATGTGGGTGCTGGGAACTGAATCCTGGTCCTCTACAAGAGCAGTTGCACCATCTTTCCAGCCCCAAGGTAGTGAATTTTTACTTTCAATGAATTTCAGCTGAAGTAATCACATATAGAAAACTAAAATCCTCTTCTTAAAAAGATGCCTAGGATTCTCTCCTGGTTTTAAGTCAGTTCTCACAACAGTTCTTATTCCTTCACTTACTCTTGATAAATGAAAAGCTTCAGGTGAACTGAATTTAGTATTATATTTGAGCAAGCAGTGATTCATAAATGAAGCATCACCCAACCAGGAGAGGTTCAGAAATTTCCACTGCAATGTTCACTGTTTGCAGAAAGAAAGAAATGACATACAGAAACAGCTTGTTGGTTAAGGATGTGAGGAGGCATTTGCCTTATGTGGACTGGTCCGATCAGTTTGCAGCCTGTGATTGGCTGAAACGTAACTGTTATGGCTGGCTGAAAGTCAACTACCTGTTACAAAAATAAAACTCAAGTTTAAGTACAGTTTGTTTTCCATACTAAATTAGGTTGCAGTTCACTGTGTATGGAGCAAGGTTTAAATCAAATTTAATTTAACATTGTTAGAGAGTCTAAAATTCATCTTGATAGAAACAGTAAAATAAACTCTTATCTGAACATGGTGATCCAGGCCCTGAAATCCTAGCTCTTGAGACAGAAGATTGACTGAGACTTTAAGGCCAGTCTGTGCCATATAGCAAGAGCCCAGCAAGAAGGAACACAAAACAAGCAAAAAAACCTTCAAATTATCTAAAGACAGTGTTATATATGTATGTATGTGCATACATATCTTTCAAATGGTGTCATTATTTAGATTATTCTCAGAGCTGTAGACATTAGAAAAGTTTTTGAAATCAGTGCTCTGTCATTTTTAAAACCTAACTTTCCACAATGAAAGATGAAAAAAATTTCAGTAAATTGTGGGAGAAAATGTTGTGACTAAGGCACAAATGTGTGAAAATGTTTATTCCAAAGAAAGTTTAAAGTCATAGAAATATCTTATGGAAATATCCATTGAAAACTTTTGCTGTTACACTGAAGGTATAGGCGATCATGAAAAACCCCCAGTGGCCAAAGCCACTGTTAACATGCCAAGAGATACCAGAGAATGCTCATGACAGTTTATTCTTATGAGTGGATGTTAAATATTGATGAAGGGACATATTTCTATAATTGTTCTTGTATTTGGTTCTGGAAGTTGAATCCAAGGCCCTACCACTAACATGTCGCTACTTTTTTTTAATGATTGAGGAAATGCAGTCTGCTATATAGCATATGAACTGAGTAGTACCTGGGTGTGTTTCATGATCTAGAACCAAGAACCATGTGGTTTAGAAGGAACATTTGTGCTTCTCCTGTAATTTCAGTGCTCACATATTTAAAAAATAGATTGTTATGGAAATTTTCGATTATACGCAAAAACAGATTCCATAATAATGAATCCTATATATCTGTCACCCAACATTTTTTTTTCCTAATCTCATTTCAGGTACCACCACTCACTACCCAGCATACACACACTATTTTTTTTAATATTGAGTTTTTGTACATTTCATACAACAGTTCTTAATCAAATTTAGACCCCCTCCTCCCCCATCCATGCTTCCACCTCCCCCCTCATGCATTCCACCGTACATGTTAAGGCCTATCCAGTCAAGCATTTGTACCCAGATGTCCTTCAGTGCAAATTGATCTTCTAGTCAGACTGTCTAGAGATCATAAGTAAGGACTACTCTCCCTCACCCAGTAGTAATCAGCCTCCAACAGTTCCCAGGCTAGGGCCAGTCTGCTGCCCATTTCCCTCACTCCATTCTGGGTCTTAGTCTACATGAATTGGCATGGGTCTTGTGCTCGGCATCACCATTGCCACAAGTTCACCTGTGCAAGCTTCCAGTGGCCTGAAAGCCTCTGTTTTCTTATGCACACACAGTATTTTTATGTACGGTTTTTAAAGGGAAATCCCATACATGTTATTAAACCTATAAATACTTTATTCAGTATGCATCTTTGAAAAGGACTCTTTTTCAGTGTTGCTGATACCCAAGTTTATTACAAAATAACATGAGACATTCTCAAGGGTTAGAGTAGGCAATGGCCAAGCAGTCATTGTAGAGGAAAATGTTGACAATGGCCAGAAAGACCACTGTGTAAAACTACATTTTTAGGTAACTGACAAACCCATTTGGATAACTCTTTAAGGGATGGGGTACATAGTAATCTTAAAATCTTCCTGGTAGTTCAGAAAATCAGATCCATTCTGAATGATTTTTTGGCAGCATCTCAATGTAGCTGAGGCTAGCCATGAATTCTTCATTCTCCTGCCTCTGCCTCCCAAGTGTGGGGATTACAGGCATGCACCACCATGAGATTCTCACTTCCTGAGTTCCTATTCTTTTGACCAGTAATCAAATTCCTGCTTCAGTTTTTGCTTTTATGAGCTGCTGATATGAGGGAGAGGTCCGTTTTCAGTGACTATTCAATCCTGATAATTTCTAAATCATTGCCTAATAATCCCCTCTTAAGAGTTGAGACCATAAAAGCATTTAGGAGATAGGTATCAAGTAGATATGAATACTTCCTCATGAAATGGGGCATAGAAGGGTGTTGGGCTCCTTTCTCAATGACTTTCAGATCTTTGAAGGACAATTAAGGCACCAGATAGATTATAATATAATCCATATCTCCCATGAAAATCAGAGAATTCAGTTCCAAAGTTGTTTGTCAAAAGGAATGGTGGTATCTCACATGGTTTCTGCCAGGGACTCGAACCCTCGACCCCTGGCGAGGTGAGGATTGGGGATGAGTAAGCAGGCCGTTGCCAGCCCACGCCGCTCCCATTACCCGGGGACACTCAGACGCAACGGGGAGCCTAGTCAAGCTGGGACTCGTTTATTGCAACTGTTTCAAAGCTTATAAAGGCACCTGGAACTACTCCCAAACCCCCTGAGGGTGTATCTTAAGGATGGTCACGCGCTGATCATGCACTCCTCAGCAGTACGGAAATATTCTTCAGACTTTCAAAGCAAGCCAGGCCCCGCCCCCAGTAACTTCCTTTTGGACCTATGCGAGGTGGGGCTTTTAGGTCCCCACAGTTTCGTAGGTCATGCAAAGCAGATGAGACATTAGCAGAATTATCAGAAATATGCACAGCACTGAACCTTGATTAAATGTTCTCTAGTCCTATAGATGGAATAAAAATGGAAGGTAGATGACTATACCAATAGAAAACAGAGTCCAGTCAAGAGTTTTTATCTTGAGTATAAGAAGGCAGAGACAAAAGGCTGGCTAAAACCAAACACAAGAGGAAAGAGCAAACAGTAAAACTTTTCCTTACCCACAGGTATGTAATGTCAGTTATATGTTGACTTTATTAAGGGCCTATGGAAGGTGTTTCCTTGGAAGGGTCTCCTTCCCAAGGTTTAACTCAGGCGTGATGAATACAGCTGGCAATTCCTGGGAACTTTATGGTGGTAGCAGATGACAACATGGTACAGTGGGAAAGACACTGTCTATCCGGATAGACATTAATTGTTGGCCCCGAGGGCCCTCCTGGTAAGTTTTAATTAGTGCCTATTTTGCCATTAGAAAAAAGATATATATCTTGTTTTTTCATGGATTAGGCAGACTGTAACTCATATTCTTTGATAACTTGCTGGAACTCATTGAGTCTATAGGCAAATTGGTTTAGAATTTGGGCTTCCTTACCTAGAAACACAAATGAATATTGGAAAAGGACATCCATAAAGTACTTTAAAAAGGCTGAGAGCTGAATGAGGGTCTACACAGACTCACAAGATGAGGCTCCTGGCAAAGCCTTTTAATAGATAAATTTGGGTCTTAGTAGCACATTGCATTTTGGGGGGTGGCTATTGTCACCAAGAGGAATGAAGATAATATCTAATTCTCAGAGATTTACCTACAGAGTTAGTAAACTATAAACAAGGGGTCATTATAGCTTTGAAATAATCCCTGGAGGCTATATCAGGAAATAATTTTAATGGTTGGCATTGGAGTATGACAGGATGCTGGCAAGGAATTTAAAAGCCCGTAATGGAAAGACTTTACTGATTAGGGATTGGAGTTGACTCAGGCCTCAATCCAGAGAAAATACTGTTTATGGTTAGGAAAATTATGGAAGTCCTTTAAAGACCAAATCACTGTTTGTCCCTTAAGGATGGGTGGTCATGACCATTGCTATTTGATTTTTTTGTAGAGGGCTGAAGATAATTTGGGGTCTCAGCTTTGTTAATAGTTCTCTGCTCAATAAATGGAGAAAACATTCAGGTATTCCTAGAAAAGTATGGGTAAAGAATAAAGTATTCCATAGCTAGCATAAAGGCAGAGCAAAATATTTGGTCACAGGTGGTGTTCATTACCTGATAAGAGCCAAAGGACAGTTGCTGAAAAATACTAGATAAGAAAAAAGTAGAATGTCTCATTATCAAGGTAAAAACTCATTGTCCTGTCTGTGACTTTAAGATTCACCTAAGAGCTGGGCTTGGTAGTGCATGCCTTTAGTCCCAGCACCTGGGAGGTAGAGGCAAATGGATCTCTGCGAGTTTGAGGCCAGCCTGATCTACACGGAGAGTTCCAAGCCAGCTGGAATTACAGGAAGACCCTGTCTCAAACACACACACACACACACACACACACACACACACACACACAAACACACAATTCACTGGAGCTCCATCCCATCAATGATGATGGTGATGGTGTAGTTAGAAGGCAGCTGGAGCTGAAGACTTCTTTATTCCAGAGAGGGAAAGGGTAAGGAAACAGAAAGTGGTGGAATGGGAAAGAGAGAGGGGGAGGGCACACTCTGGGGGTATTGGAGTTCTTTATCCTTGGGTCAGTAAGCCTTCTAGTGTGCCATGTCTTACCTTGCTACATTGGGGCAAGGAGTATTAGGCAGATACTCAATATCTGGGAAGTTTTTCTTCCAGTGAAAAATTGCCAACATAGAATGAGGCTGGGTGCCAATGGCAATTTTTATAATTTCCTTCCGATGTCAGGAACACATTGAATAAGGAATCTGTCTCAGAGAATAATTTGCCTTTCAAACGATGAGAAATCAGTTAGAGTGTATTTTTACGTGTTCTTAAGATGTTCTAAAAGGACAGTGTGGTTTTCATGAAGTCCCTGCTCAAAGTTGTCAGTTATTGGCCATATCTCATTCAACATCTAACTTAAATTGTACGGTATCATTATTTGCAAGGCCAAGTTCCCTCTTTGGTTTTAAGACTTGGAGATCAAATTTGTTCCAATTATGAAGGATACATATGAAGGGCAAATCAATAGGAACCAAACGAGGAGTTGCCCATCATGATAAAGATGAACGAAACTCCATCACATTGGGACAGGGACACTAAAAGATCTCACTCTGGCCAACTTTTGACTGCCTGTCTCTTGTGCTCTGATGAATGAATTCAGATGAGGCACAGAGTGTGGCATAGAATATGGGTGTAATTTACTGCAGAATAACATGAGGCACTTTCAAGGATGAGAGTGAACAATGGCAATAGAGGCCATTGCAGAGGTAAGCACCGTTCACTGGTAAGAATACACAGTGAGTGGCCCAAGGGCACTTTTAGTATGTATAGCCACTACCACAACATTATCATGCCCAATACAAACTGTCAGTATTTTCTTAATATCCTCCACTACCAAATATGTCTCTCTCTGTCTGTTTCTCTCTGTTTGTCTGTCCTTTTTTCTTTATTTCCTCTGATTGTCTCATACCTTTGTGAAAAAGAAATGATCAGCTAGGAGAGTGAGGCATAGTGGTACACAGTAACAACCTCAGTACTGTGGAGGTAGAGGAAGGAGGGTCTCAAGTTCTAGGCTAGTCTGGGCTACAGAGCAAAACTCATTTCAAAAAATCAGGAAACAACAACAACAACAACAAAGACAAGTCATATTCCATTTTCTTAAGCATTTTCAGCCTTAAAGAAAAATTGAGGGTGAGTATAGTGTCCCCCTTAAAACTGTCCCTTAGTTTCTCTTATTAACATGTTATATTGGTATGACAGATATTAGTTATTATTGTTGTTGTTGTTGTTACAATAGTATTTTTCCTCCAGCTTCAGCAGCTCAAGTGCTAAGATTATAGGCACATGCCAATGTCCTGGCTCCATTTTTCTTACTGATGGCCATAGTTTACATTACAGTTCACTTTTTGTATTGTGTGTGCTCAGACTTTAGAGAAATGCATAACAATATAGAGCAACCATTTCAGTATAATGCACAATGGTTTTAGTCATCTGGAAATCTGCTGGTACCACTTCATCCTTTCTTCCCTTCTCAGAGTCCTTGAAAAGCACTAAACTTTTTAACTCATTAGTTTTGCCATTTCTGCATTGTAATTGGAAGCATGTAGTATAGTTTCTAATTGTCTTTCACTTAACAATAAGCATTTAAGTTTCATTCTTGTATTTTTGTGGCTTGATATGTCATTAATATCTGCCACTGAATGCTGTCACACTAACTTGATATACCACAGTTTATTGATTTATTTGTTTTATGTATTTTTTTTGAGACATGGTCTTATTATGTAGCCTTGGCTTTACTCAAACTTGCAGGCCTCTTGCCTGTGTCACCTGAGTGTTGAGATTATAGGTTTGTGCCACCATGCTCAGTTGTCACAAGATAACTCCCCATTTCCCTAATGAAGTCATCATGGTTGGTTCCAAATTTCAGCAATTATGTCTAAAGCTGCTCTGAACATTCATGTGTACTTTTTTGCACTGCTGGGATTGAACCTGTGATCTCAGACATTCTAGCTAAGTGCTCTGATACAGTTATCAACTCTCATGTGTGGATTTTGATGTGGATATTAATTTTTAATTTAATTGAGTAAATACTGAGGGTGGCTGCCAAATCATTTTGTAAGACAGTGCTTAATTTAGTGAGAAATAGCCAAAGTTTCTCCAAAAGTAGCTGTACCATTTTGTGTTCCTACCAGCAATGATAGAAAATTCCTGTTGCTAGTGTTTGATATTGTCAATATTTTGGATATTTAGCCCTTTTTATACGTGCGTGGTGTACAATTTTGTAAATACATACAGCATGGAACATCTCAGATGCATATTTGGTGTGTATTTATCTTTTCTGATGGGATGACTATTCAGATCTTTTGTCCATTTTTAAGTTGATTTCTTTTCCTATTGTTGAGTTTTAAGTTCTTTGCGTATTTTGGATGCCAGTCCTTTATCAGATATGCTTTGCAAAGATTTTTCTCCCAAGGCATAGCTTATCTTCATTATCTTAATAGTGGGTTTTGCAAAGCAGATGTTTCTAATTTTCATAAAATTTACCTTCTCATTATGTTTTACGTTGTTAAACAGGAAGGTAATTGATTGTTGTATCTTAAAAATCATCACTGGTCCTAAGATCATATATTTTCTTCCATGCATGTACTCAATTTATAGTTTTGTATTTTTCCTTTAGATTTATGATCTATCTTGAATTAATATTTATGAAAAGTATAAAGTTTGTACATACAATTTTTTGGCATATGAATATCCAGTTACTCAGCAACATTTGTTGAAATGAATGAAACTTTTTTTATATACTTTAAAAAACTGAATTTTTACCATTTTCATACAATATATTTTGATCTTATTTATTTTTCTTTAAAAATATTTTATTTATTATTTTTATTTCATGTATATGGGCATATTATCTGCATGTGTGTAAGTGCACCCATGTTGTGCAATGCCTGTGGATGTCTGAAGAAGGCATTGGATCTCCTGGAACTGGAGTTACAGACAGTTGTTAGCCACTATGTGGGTGCTGGGAATTGAACCCTGGTCCTCCGCAGTCAGTGTTCTTAACTGCTGAGCCATATCTCTAACCCCTATTTCGATCTTACTTAGATTCCCCCCATCTGCACCTCCCTTTACTACTCCCTGCCAATTTGATGTACTCTATTATGTATAATAGAAATAATGGAATATATATATATCCTATAGAGTCTAATTTGTGTTCTCAAATGTACTTCAGTTTGGATGCATCCACTGGAGCCTAGTTAACTTACCAACAGTCCCGTCCCATCCCTGTAAGAGACTGTCTGTCCCCTTCTCAGTAGCCATCAATTGCCAGAAGTTCCTTAGGTTTGATTGGGGTTTCTTACCCACTTCCCATGTCTATGCTGAGACTTTGGCTGGTTTGAGCTTGTGTGGGACTTGTGTATACTGTCACCATTGCTGTGAGTTCATATGGGTAGCATCCCAGTTGTCTAGAAAACTCGATTCCTTGTGGTCATCCACTACCTCTGCCGCTTACAATTTTCCACCCCCTGTTCTGCAATGTTCTCTGAGCCTTGGGAGGCAAAAGTTTGATATAGGTGTTCTATTCAGGGATAAGTATTCTGCACCTTCTTGTTCTCTGCACATTGACCAGTTGTGGGTTTCTGTGTTAATCACCACCTGCTGTGTAAGGAAGCTTCTCTGTTGAGAATTGAGAGATGCATATAGGTATAACAATACGTCATTAGGAGTCAGTTTAATACTCAATTTAGAATTTAGTAGAAAACTAGTATTAGGCTCTCCTATATGCCCTGTGACTCGTCTAGCCTAAAGTTCCTAGGCCTAGTATCAATGCCAACTATGGGCTCCCTCTTATGAAGTAGACTTTAAATACAATTAGGATTTAAACTGGTTAGTTGCTCCCATAATATTTGTGCCACTATTACACTGGCGAGCATATTGTGCCAGGCCAGCTGTTGCTGTAGCTCTCAGGGTTCACAGCTGGAAAAAAAGGTTGATGATTGGTTTCCAGGTAGCACCTTCCAACACTATGAAAGCTAACCAGTAGAGATGAGGCTTTGAAGCAGCAACAGCTTGATTTCTCCTTGTTTGTTCTATAGCTCATGTATATAGTGTCTTCAGCGATAGAGTCTTACTGTAATGTTCTGGTTGGTTACCAAGAGTAGGGGCAACAGCCAGTTTTATTTGAGGGTCTATGGGACCTCTAGTCTACAGCTTCAAGAGAGGGAGTCCATCCCTGGCACTGGGGTTTTTTTCTGCTAACCCATGGTTTCTAATAGGGACAATGCCCCCCTTCCCTGTTATAACTTATTTTAGTCACTTTTAAAGATCTATATACTTTAAGAAGCTTCTCAAAGTGATAGGTTTCCGTATGGATTTTTCTAAAAACCTTTAGTGTTGGAGACTTTCTTTCAATTGAATTTCTCTTATTCCCTTTTCTAGGATCACTTGATTTGTATGGGTCTTTCTCTGGACTGTATTGTGTTCTATTGATTTAATTTTAATTTTAATTTTTTGCAAGTACCACACTGTGTTAATTACTGTTGCTTTGTAATAAGCCCTAAAGTAAGATAGCGTCAGTTGTCTGGCTTTTTTCTTTTTTGTTGTTCTAGGTATGGAAGTCAGAGCTTTGTGCATGATAGGCAAGCCCTTGACCATCTAGCTACACTCTAGTCCTGACTTTGTGCTTCTCATTTAAGATTCTGTTAACTCTTCAGACTCTTTTGCCTTTTCACATTAACTATACCAAATTTATTGATAGTCATAAAGACAACTTGCTAAGATTTTTACTGTAAGTGCATTGAATATATTAAATTGAGAAGAACTGATATAGTGACAATAGTGAGTCTTCCTGTGCATGCATCTATAAAATATCTCCATTTATGTAGAAAAATTTTCATTTCTTTCATCAGGTTTTTGTAATTTTCCTCATATAAATCTTGCAAAAGTTTTTATTAATAGATTTATGTAGAATATTTCAATTTGGTGTAGCAATACACACTCTAATCTCAGTAGTTGGGAGGTAAAGGAAGGAGGATCAAGAGTTCAGTGTCACCAGGCATGGTGGTACATGCCTTTAATCCCAGGACTTGAGAGGCAGAGGTGGGTGGATCTCTATAGGTAGTTCCAGGCTAGCTGTGGCTACAAGGAGACCCTGTCTCAAAAAAGGACCCCAAAAAGAAAAAAAAAAGAGTTCAGGGTCTTTTGCTATATAGCAAGAAGGAAGCCAGGCTAGGCTATATGGAGGATTTATATATATATATATTTCATATTTTTTGATTAATATACATGACATATACACAATAGTGTTTTATTTGTTTTATTTAGTTATTACTACTATCATCATTAATTATTTTTTCTGTGATATAGTTTCACATTATAGCCCAGACTGTTTTGAAACTCTCTATGTAGTAGTGGAGGCAGGCCTCAAACTCCTAGCTCTCCTCCTGCCTTAGCCTCAAAATGTTAGGATAACAGGTGTGAGCCACTACTCCTGATTTGGTATTTTTTATTTTTATTTTATGTCTATGAGCGTTTTGCCTGAATACATATGAGTGCATTACATGTATGTTTAGTACTTGCAGAGGCCAGGAGAGGGTGTCAGATCCCCAGGAATTGGAGTTCTAGATGGTCTTGAGCCACCATGTGGGTACTGGTAACTGAACCTGGGTCCTTTGCAAGAGCAGCAGGAGCTCTTAAGCTCTGAGCCATTTCTCCAGCCTCCATCTTTTTTTTTTTTGAATAAATAATGCTTTTGTTAATTCTTTGAGAATTTTATGAAGTGTATTTTGATCATATTCACCCCTCCATCACCTCTCAAGCCCACTTCCACCTTCCTACCCCTTCCAACTTTCTGTTCTCTTTTTTTGAGTTTTAGAGCAAAGTTTAGTATAGATTTGTAGGTGGGAGCTCAAGGGAGAGAGAAGGACAAGGTCATATATAACAGGAACTGGTTTTCAGGAATGCGGTGCTATTGAGCTGGTTCCTAGGAATAGGGTAACTTTGAGCTACTAGTTTGCAGGCTTTTTAAAGGACTTATGGCAGCAACTGGGGTGAGGCATGAGGAGAATGAGCTAGCTGGTCAGTCCACTTGATGCAACCAGGTGTTTAGGTGCTTCCTCTCAGTTTCAGACCTGTGCTCACATATAGTTTCTAGGCAAGCTTAAGATATCACAAGGAAACAGGAACCAGAACTTTCTCTTTGCATTCCTGGCCTCCAGCAAAGATATTTTTGGAATGCTGCTTTGGGGTCCTTGCTCTGCAAGACTAATTTCTGATTCCCATTCTCATTATTACTCTGTAGCCCAGGATGGTCCTGAACTCGTGGCAGTCCTCCTGCTTCAGCCTCTCAGGTATTGGAATACACTCAGATAAAATATTTTAAATAATGATAGCACTATCTGAAAGTGTGAGAGCTGTAATAAAAACAGCATAGTCCTGGCATAAAAACAGACACATTGATCAAATGGAAGAGAATTGAGGACCTGTATATAAGTCCATGCATCTACAGCCATCACCTGATATTTGAGAAAGAGACCAAAAGTACACATTGGAGAAAAGACATCATCTTCAACAAATGGAGCTGTTCAAACTAGTCTATTATTAGACATATATTAGAATTATTAGACATGTATTAGAATAGAGGTAGATCCTTTTCTCTCACTTTGCATAAAACTCAACTTCAAGTGGATCAAGGACCTCAATATAAGACCTGATACTCTGAATCTGATAGAGGATACATTAGGAAATACAGCTGAATTTACACACATTGGAAAGGACTTTCTGAACAGGACCACAATAGTGCAACAGAATGGTAGTACAAACTGATATAACCACTATGGAAATTAGCATGGAGTTTCCTCAAAAACAAGAAATAAATTGACTACATGATCCAGCTATACCACTCTTGGCCATATACCCAAAAGACAAAAGACCTGATATCCTACTACAGAGATATTTGCTCATCCATGTCCATTGCTGCTCTATTAACAATAGGCAAAAAATGGAAACAACCTAGATGTTCATCAACTGACAAATGGATAATGAAAGCATGGTACATTTACATAATGGGATATTATTCAGTCATTAAGAAAAACTAAATTATGAAATTCACAGGTAAATGAATAGAACTAGAAACAATCATCCCGAGTGAGGTAACCCAGACTTAGAAAGACAAATACCACATGTTCTTATTTGTAGTTCCTTGTTCCAAATCTTTAGAAGTGAGTTTATAATCTTTAGTAAACACAGAAGCCAGAAAAGTAGAAAAAGACCATGGGGGAAGGAGGGAAAGGAGCTCTAGAGGGTAATGGGAATAGTATGTCACAGGTATTATCAAGGGGGGGATGGGAAATATGGGGGGCTTTAGATGGGGTGTTTTGCTGGCCTGGGCTGGTATCCCCGTGTTCTTTAAGAACTTGTAGAACATCAATCCTGGCCCTCCTGGCTTTTAATGTCTCCATTGGAAAATCAGTTATTATTCTAATGGCCCTGCCTTTATATGTGATTTGGTCTTTCTCTCTTGCAGTTTTCAATATCATTTCTTTATTTTGTACGTTTGGCATTTTTATTATTATGTTATGTGCGGAGTTTCCTTTCTGGCCCTGTGTACTTGGTGTTCTGTATGCCCCTTGCACCTTGATAGGCATCTCTTTCCTTAGATTTGGGAAATTTTCTTCTATGATCTTGATGAAAATGTTTTCTGTGCCTTTGACGTGGGGGTTCTCCTTGAACATATTTATAATTACTGTTTTGAAATCACTGTCTCATGTATCAACTAAGTTGCTTTTCTCAGGGAACATCATGAAGAGGGTACTCATTTCTGGTGGAGACATATTGTCTTGGTTATTCATGTTGTTTGTGTTTTCCTGATAAAATCTAGGCATCTGTAGTTAGATTGTTGGTGGTGTTTTGAGAATGAATATTTGTTCTCACCTTTGCTCAGTAGATGTTTGGATCTTTATTTGTTGTGACCTCAACTTGTCAAGTTGTGTACTATCTGAATAGTGCTTGGGGTTCAGTCTTGTGGCAATTTTGTGCTGACGTGTGAATGGGATGTCAGAAATGGTCTCAGCACAGCTGGGAATAGGTATACTTTTGAGTCCAGGAGCAACCCTTCTGTAGGATTAGAAATTCTTACTGCTGATCTTTAGAAGTCTATGGGGGGTGGCTCATTGGTTCTATAGGTGGTCCTTTGGTGGCAGGGACTGGGGTCACAGTGGAAATGAGCAGGGCTCCCTGGTGTTTGGACACAGAATTCTTTAATGACCTCAGGTGGATGCGAGGGATCTGGAGGTGACCTGTGATTCAGGTTGCAGGATGCCATTCAGTGTCCAGGCAGCATGTTTCATAGGGTGGCCGGTGGGCTAGTGGACTGGCTCTGAGGGTCCCTAGTTGGGGTTGGGTGTCACAGGACTCCATGGTGTCTTGGGGGTCGGGACACAGTGGGTTGGATGGTTGGTGGGTAGGGGTACAGTTTCTGAGAGTGCACAATTAGGGTCAGGGTATCAGGAGCCATAGGGTCTTGGGGCTGCGTGGTGGGTGGTATTGCATTTTTAACTTCTAATTACAGTTACATATAATGATACATATGAAAACAATAGGCTTTTTTGTTTGCTTGAAACAGGATCTCACTATGTAGTCTACGATGGTCTCAAACTGAAGGAACCTTGTGATCTTCTTGCCTCTGCCTCAGTAATGCTGGGATTATGGGCATATACCACCATGCCCAGCTTAAACTGACTGTTGTTTATGTAGACTTGCTAAAATCACTTCTTAATTCTGGAAGATTTTTATTGATTTAGGATGATTTTTCTCCATAGACAATGATGCTGTCTGTGAACAAAGAAGGTTGCATTTTTTCCTTTCCAATCTGTATCTTTCATTTCATTTACTTAAATATTGTATAATGTAGAATTTCTAGTGAAAAGAAATATATTTATCTGTTTCTCAGGATAGTGGGAAAATGTGTAGTGTTTTACCACTAAGTATGATATTAGCTATAGGTTTTCTGTAGATGTTCCTTATTAAGTTTAGGGAGTTCCCCATAGATATTATATTTAGTCAGATTCCTTTGATAAGATCATGTGCTTTCTTCTTTGGCTTATTGATATGATGGCTTACATTGTTTTTAAGTGATAAACCAGCTCTACATACCTGACACAAATCCCGCTTGATTGTGATATGTAATTTGTTTTGTACTTTTTTGGATGCAGCTGCTAATATTTTGTCAATGATTTTTGCACTTATATTCATGTGACACATTGGTATGTAGTTTCTTTCCTTTCCTTTTCTTTTATGTTCTTTCCTTTTCTTTGGAGACATAGTCTTGCTATTTAGCTCAGTCTGGCCTTGGACTCTTGATTGTCCTGTCTCAACCTTCCAAGTGCTGGAATTACAGGTGTGTACTAGTGAATCCAGCTAAAATGACTAGTTTTCCTTTTTTGTAATGTCTCTCAAACTGTCTTTTTACAGCTCAAGCCACTCATTTAAGAGAGTTGATTAGATTTGCCTACTGTTACATAACCAGCTTGTAAATTACAAGTGCTTAATGTATTTAACCTGCATAGATAATTATAAGACCATTCCCCCCATTGTTTTATTCTTTTGAGGCAGGGTCTCACTATACATGCCAGGCTGGCCTGGAACTTGCTGTATAGTCAAAGCTGATGTGAAACTGTTGATCCTCCTGCTTTTGACCAAAATTTAATTCTTAACCTACAAAATAAAAACAAAATTAGTAAGTAGTGAGATTTTGATAGCATGAATCATAAATAAAACTGTGGATGTAAAAGTATCTAATACTAAAGTAAAAATTATATAATATGAATCGTTCAAGCACATTACACCCAGATATTAGCGTTAGTATTGTAGAGAGGTGTGACCTGAGAATTGCCAGGTCCTTCTGTCTGATTCCTTAGAAGGTTTTGAGCTACTTACATAATTTGGAAAGAAGGAAATTGACCATATAAGTTGGTTAATATTCTTCTTCTAGTTCGGCAAAGTTCAAACTTTACTGTTGTACTGTATTGTAAACTTTGTTTGTAAGGATGATACATTGGGAAAGGAGTATACAATCCCCTGTGGTAGATAGTCCTTGACGGCAATGACTTAGAAGTCAAGGACTTGTGCATGCCAGACTTGTGCTTTACCACTGAGACACATCTTCAGTTCCAAATTATTTATTTTTTAATTTTTTTTTATTTTTGAGAATTTCATACGTGAGTATTGTCTTTGCATTATTTCCATCCCTTGTAGTCCCCCACCAACTCCTTCCATGTTCTCCCACTCCCTCTCAATTTCGTATCCTCTCCTTTGATTATTATTGTTACAAATACACACGCACAAACACACACATATATATCTGAGTCCATTTAGTGGTGCTCCTGTGTAACTGTGTTTAGGGATGTGCACTTGAGATTAGATCACCTCTCAGGGTGCTAGTCCCTGGAGAAAACTTATGCTCCCTACCACAGCATCCATTGCCTGCAGCTCTTCATCTTAAGTTGGGACCCCATGACATTCCAAATTATTTCTTAATATAATTAATTAATGCTTGCTTCTTATTGCTCAGGTCCCTGATTATTATAAGTAATTGGCTCACACAATTGTGGAAGCTTGGCAAGTCTAAAATCTGTTTACTGCTGGAAGTTCTAGACTCAGAAAAGTGTTGTGGTTTAAGTTCAATGGCAGTCTAACCTGGTAGAGAACAGGGAGAACAAGTATTTTAGGTGATATCCAGTGGTAGTCTGGCAGAGAATGCTCCCTTGGTTAACTGATTGAGTGATTGATGGTGTGTGTGTGTGTGTGTGTGTGTGTGTGTGTGTGTTTGTGTGTGTGTGTGTGTGTGTGTGTGTGTGTGTGATATGCTATTCTTTTGGTCTCTTTAAGCCTTCATTAAGCTGATTGAACACTGCCCTTCCACATTATGGAGGGCAACCTGCTTTACTCAAAATCTACTAGTGTCCCCCTCACAGAAACATTAAGAATAATTATTGTTCAAATATCTGGATACTATGATTATCCAGGGTGATGTATACAATTAACCATTACACTTGGCCATTTTTATTTGATAAAGAGGTAAACTAAAAAAAGTTGGGAATTGTCTTTACTTGGAACATACTCAATTAAAAATTAACAGCAGCAGTTATTGTGTATGAATGTGTGTGGTGGCCAGAGGACACCTTCAAGAGTTGTTTCTCAGGTACTGACCACCACTTTTTTGAGAAAGGGTCTCTCATTTGCCTGGAACTCACCAAGTAGGCTAGGCTGGCTCTCTAGTGAGCCTCAGGGATCTGCCTATCTTCACCTCCTCAGTGGCTGGGATTGCAAATGTGCACCACCACTACCACACCTGACTTTTTAGCACTTTACTGACTGAGCTTTGTCTCCAGTCCCACGATTTATGTTTTTTTAAAACTTTTTATTTATTATGTATGAGTGCTATGTCTGCATGTATGTAAGCACACCCATGTCTTTAAATGTCTTTGGGGGCCAGAAGAGGTATCCTCTGGAACTGGAGTTACAGATGGCTGTTAGCTACCATGTAGGTGCTGGTAACTGAACCTGGTTCTACAAGAGCAGCCAGTGCTCTTAACCTCTGAGCCATCTCTCCAGCCCTCAAGTTTTATGTCTTGAATCTCTCTTCCTTTCTCTCTTGTTCTTTCCTCACTTTTCACTCTCTTTCTTCCCACCCTCCCTTCTTTCTTTCCTTCCTCTTTTAGAGATCAAATTCCAGGGCCTCACAAATGTTTGGCAAGCTCTCATCCCTACCTTTCCATGTTATTTAAATAGGAAAGTATTTCATCTTGAAAGCATGTGGTCCCTTCTTCATGCCTTAGATAACATACAACCAAGTACGAACAGTACAGGGAGAGATTAAGCTACATTTATTAGCCAGGAACTCAAGCTATCAAATGTCAACAGCATGTTCAAATTTTACTGCTCTGCATTCCATAGTAAACATTCATCTTCCACAGTGGACAGCAGTGGTACTTTATGAACTGTGCTGTACCCACTGTCCTATGCAGTTTTCTCTGTTGGCTGCTTAAAGTGAATCCATGTCCTGCAGATCCTAGGATCCTAGATGCAATTGCCAGGTTTTCTAATGGAGCTAGAAAAAATTTCCATTTCAAGAGGGAACTTCTGTAGTTACAGTCATGCAAAATTTAAAACTTTCAGAGTCTACTAATGGTGGAATTCTGCAGAGCTTCGGTAGATCTAGGCTGAATAATCTTTAGGGAAATTTCTCTACACACTCAGATTCTCCAATGTGATGCTGGTGACAGATGCATACCTTTGGGCCCAGCAGCAGGGTATATGAAGACAGGGTCTGGCGATGTAAGGTCAGACTAGAATTACATACACAGCATGTTTCACTTATAGGTAGAAAATATTCTGAATGAAGACAGCCTAATGTTTTGTTCATAATTTGTTGTAGAAACCTGGTGTTCTACCTTATTGCTGCTTTTGAAACTTCAGTCAACCAAGCCTTAGCCTCAGGCATTATTATTGATGGCTAAGGCCATTGTAATTGCTGTTTTGCCAAAATTGGTATATTGGTTTTGTTAAGTAATCGTGTATTCAAAATGCCTACCAGTGAATCATAAACCCGAGACTTTGAAATCATGTACTGTCATATCAATATGTGTGTATGTGTGTGTGCACACATATATGTGTATATGTTTGTTATGTAGGGTCTTGCTATGAAGTGACCTGAAACTTGTGATCCTTCTGCCTCAGACTCCTGAGTGCTAGGTAGGTGCCACTATACCTGGCAGGATTTTAGACTTCAATATTTATTTTGCTGATTCTCCATCATGTTCTGGGATGTTACCTTAAGTTATGTCATTTTCAGGAAAATGGCTGTAACTGGAGATGATCATATTAAATGAATTAAGTCAGGTTCAAAACACAAATATCACATGTTTCCTCTCATTTGTGGGTCCTAGACTTTATAGATGCTTAAAATCATATATGTACTGATAACATGAAAGTAGGTGTGAACTGTTTGGGGAATCAAAGAGGACCAATGAGAGGGGAAAGAGAGAAAAGAGACAGAGAAGTTGTAAAGGATATGTTTAAAGTACAGCATATGTGGGCAAGAAAATAACCTTATATAACCCTGTGTATTAAAATAAATTTAAATTATTGGAAGAGCTGGCTGACTTGTTTCCTTTAATGCTGACTTTTTATGGAACTATAGTTTAGGAAAAAAATTGGGTTTTTTTAAAAATAAACATGTAGAGTATACTAAAAAACAATTACAGACATTGTAATGAAGAAATTATATAAAGAATTTTTTTGTCTTTTTGAGACAGGGTCTCCCTGTAGCCCCAGCTGGCCTGGAACTCACTATGTAGACCAAGCTGGCGTTGATCTCACAGAGATCTGCCTGCCTCTGCCTCCTGAGTGCTGGGGTTAAAGGTGTGTGCCACCACGCCCAGCATATATAAAGAATTATTAAGAGTAAAATGGAATCTTATAAATAACTAACTGTATGAAGGAATTATAAGGTATTATAATTTCTACAGTAGTAGATATTATGTTTTAATTTTCTAAAAATTGTGTGTGAGGAGCAGCAGCAGCAGCAGCAGCAGCAGCAGTAGTAGTAGTAGTAGTAGTAGTAGTAGTAGTAGTATAGTAGTAGATGCCTATGATTCCATTACTAAGGAGGCTGAGGCCAAAAATCATGAGTTTGAGTTTGATGTTAACCTGGGCTACATGTAGCAAGAGCTTCAAAATTATACAAAAAGAAAAATTAAGAATATATGTATATATATGTATATATATATGTATATATAAAATATGCAGGTATCAGAGACAAGATTTGATATTTATACTTTAAATGAGTAAATTTTATGGTATGTAAGATATATCCTAATGTAGGTATCTTATTATTTTTACTCTTAAATGCTGAATTTATTTTTGTGTTTTTTTGGTTCTTTCTGGGGTTTCCTTTCCTTCTATGCAAACTTGCCTTCTGGCTTAGGAAACCATGAGCTCTGTAAGTTCAGTGCCACATCTTGGGTACTTTGTTCACCTGGCTATGGTCTATGATCAGATATAGTCTACAGCTAAATCCACAAGTTCATCATTACTCTGCATGTTTAAGCATGAGCAGCAAAATTTCAGCACTCTTATTTGGGTTACCAACTCTATGTTCAGCCTCACTGGTTGGTCTGGGTATACCTAGTGACTCCACCACTGTATAATTGCAGTGACTTATATTGCTTCTTAAAAGTGATATCTTTGCCAGTTGTGGTGGCTCACACCTTTAGTCCCAGCACTCGGGAGGCAGAGGCAGGCGGATCTCTGTGAGTTCAAGGCCAGCCTGGTCTACATAGTGAGTTCCAGGCCAGCTGGGGCTACAGGGAGACCCTGCTTCAACAAGACAAAAAAAAGTGATATCTTTAAGATACTTGGTGGATTTTTGGATACATGTACCTTTGAGGGCCCGGGAAGTTTCATGGGTATTGTTAATGTGAAGGGAAGATAGACTACAAAAGACAAATTGTCTTTCTCTCATTTGTGAACTATCTGTCATTTATCTATCTATCTATCTATCTATCTATCTATCTATCATGTTTATCTATCATCTATGTATATATGTATGTATGTATCTATCTATCATCTATCTATCATCATCATCTATCTGTATCTCTTTATATGTATATATAAAACATGAAAGTAAAAGGGACTGGGAGCAGGAAGAGAAGCAGCAGGAAGGAGGGGACAAGAGAGTACAATGGGGAAGGGGCAAATATGAGCAAAATACATGATATGTATGTATGAAAATGTCATGATAAAACCCATCATTTTTACAATGAATATATGATAATAACTGTTTAGAAAACTTTTGCTGGGTATGGTGGTGCATGCCTGCGATGCCACCACTTGGGAAGCTAAGGTAGTAGGATCACACATTTGAGACTAGCCTAGGGTACATAGCAAGGCCCTGTATAACAAAATTGAGCAGGTAGGGGGAGAAGTACAGGAGACCAGTGCTCACTCTGACTCCCCTAACATAACCCATGTGAAGATACAGCCTGAAGGAAAATCAGAAGTAATGCCCTCAGGAGACACTGAATCTGCCAACTCCTATGTTGGACTTTCTAGAGTCTAACTAGAAATAAATAGTTGTTATTTAATATACCCAGTCTATGGAATTTTGTTATGATAATGCAAACTAAAGTGATGGCTAAAGAAGTGTGTCATTTTTATTGTATTTTATAGCTCAAGCTGTCCTAGGACTGTGTTTTCCAAGCTGGCAGAGAACTTAGGGTCTTCTTGCCTAAGCCTCCTGAGTGCTAAGATTACCAGCACCTACCACCAGGACAATCAGAACTGTGTTATTCTAAAGTGATTTCTTTCTCTTATTTTCTAGGTAATTTTATGTACTTATATATTGCCTTTATGTTGGAAAAAACATTGAAAATATACACATACGTATATATCTCATGTGGATAAAATTTTCCAAAAACACTAAAAAATTTTAAAATATGCTTAGGGATAAAAATATTTTAGAATCTTATTATAAGAAGGCTTTAATAGCAAATAAATGCTCATCTTCAAGAAGCCACAGAGACTAAAACCATAAAGAGACAAGTGGCAGGGCTGTAAAATGCACACATTGCTTGTATTTGGATGCATTCCAGTTGAAATAAAAAAGTAGAGTCCTCCGAGCACTGAATCAAAAGCATGGTTCTCAGAACTGATGAGCTGGGGAGAGAGGTGACCAAGAAGACAGATCTCTATTAACAGGAAGTTAGATCAAAGAACAATAGAGGCCAGTGAGAAATGAAGTAACCCAGAAACAACTGTGAAATATAAGAGAAAACAAAGACATCTGCATAAATGGAAAGCACAGCATGTCCATCCATCTGCAGCAAGAAGAAGTGTAACTAGGGCTGGGGATGTGGCTCAGCGGTTAGAGTTTGCTCAGAGTTAGGTGATAAAGGGAGAATGGGAGTTTCTCTGTGAGCTTAGTGAAACAGTTCCCTTGAAATGAAATTATGAACGGTTGTTAGCCACCATATGGGTGCTGGGAAACAAACCCAAATTCTCTGCAAAAGTAGCCAGTGCTCTTAACCACGAAGCAATCTCTCCAGCCCCTATCATGTTTTCTTGATGTTAGCCATTTTGACTGGGGTAAGATGAAGTCTTAAAGTAGTTTTAGTTTGCATTTCCCCGATGACTAAGGATTTTGAAAACAACAATATCTGTTGCTTGTTTGCATTTCTTCTTTTTGAGAACTGTGTGTTCAATTCACTAGCCCATTTATCAGTTGACAGTTTTAATTTTTGCTGTTTAATTTTGTAGCACACACACACACACACACACACACACACACACACACACACACACACACTCCTTACCTGAAACGTAGCTGGCAAGAATTTTCTTCATTTCTGCAGGCTGTTTGTTTCCTCTGTTGAAAGTTTCCTTTGCTGTACCGAAATCTTTTCTTTTTAAATTTGTTTTTATTGAATTTTTGTGTATTTTGTACAGAACATCTCAAATATTCTTAATCATTTTTATACCTGTGTTCCCACTGGCACCCTCCCATAGCCTCCCCCCACCACTGGAGCCCATATACTCTGTCATCCTGGTTAAGGCCCACTGTGTCAAGTCAGTGTCCACAGATGTTCCCCAGTGCAAGTCCATCCACTGAGGTCTAGTCAGCCTAGCTAGAGTCCCTTGTTTTAGGAAAGTCAGCTTTTCTTCACTAAGCAGTAATCAGCAGTTGCCAATATTTCTTCAGATAAGATTGGGGTCTGCTGTTCATTTTCCCAGTTCTATGCTGGGTTTTTGTCTGCCTGAGTTTGCATGGGACTTGTGTATGCTGACACCATTGCCGTAGACTCATATGAGCAGGCTCCCAGGAGCTTGGTAAGACTGTTTTGATATGGACATGCACCTCCCCCCGGCTCTTACAATCTTTCACCCCCTCTTCTGTGATGGTACCTGAGCCATGGGTGGGTAAGTTTAATAAAGGAGTCCTATTCAAGGACCAGCATTCAGCAGACTCTTGATCTCTATGCTTTGACCATTTGTGACCTTTTGTATTCCTGGCCTTCTGCTGCATGAGGGAGCTTCATTAATGAGAATTGAGAGATTTACTAGTTTCCTCCTCTTTCTCACTGTTCTATGTTCCATGAGCCTTAGGTGTAGAGGTTGCATTGTAGATGTGTCACTTAGGCCTGGGCAATTCATAGACAGTGTCCCTGTGTGACCAGTTGTGGCACTTGGTAATAGTCTCTGATTAGTGCAAAATGAGCTTCTTTGATGAGTAGTGTTTGGGATATTTGTCTGTAAATATAAGGATACATATTTTGCACATTGTAAGAAACCACATTAGTCTAGAGATGTGACATTCTTAGGGTTTTCTCTAAGACCTTTGACCACTCCAGCCATATGTATTTGGTTATGTTTATAGTACCACACGAGTTTTCTCCCAATGAGTGGGCTTTTAGTCCAATTAGGATAAAGGGTAAGAAGGAGCTCAAGAGCGGTGGGACCATAGGAGACTGGTATTATCAAGGGAAGAATGGAGAAAATGGGGACACTTAAAATGGGGAAACCATGGTGGAAGGGTTAGACAGGAAGAGAGAGAGAGAGGAGAGATAAATAATGCCAAGCTAGTTTTAAAAAAACCTGAGGGAATCATATTAGTCCAACAATCTAATGATAAATTACACATACATTGTCTCTACATGAGTCCATGTGTATAAATAAAGACTACATAACAAGAAACAGTGCAGACAGGAGAAATCTTCCTTTGAGTTGTTAGCCAGGGTGGTCCAAGAGACTCCCAAAATTACTCAGGCTATTGCCACAGTCCTTGATGGCCTCCCAGAACTTGAAGGTAAGACCCTACTGCCGAAGACAGAACATACTTCAGACACAGGAGTTGGAGCAATAGAGCTGCAACTGACCTGAAACCACTTCCCCTGAAGGCTAGCTGTCATAGCTTTGGAGAGTGCTATGAAGGTGCCAAGGGAAAACATCAATAGATGGTCCATCAGCAGCTTCAAGACCAAATAACCACATCAATGGCCAGCACAGCATACATCATTGGTGCAGCAGTGGCACTTCTATCTTGGGGGTAATCAACAGAAAGCTTCTTAATTTCCTTTAATTCTATGTTAATTTTTGTGTGTATTTTCTGTGCTTCTGGGGTTCTATTCAGAAAGTTCTTGTTTATGCCTATGTCTTGAAATGTTTTCTTGATGTTTTCCTTTAGCAGTTTCTGTCGTGAAAGGTTTAAATTAAGGTCTTTGAATAATTTTGAATTTCTGCAAAGGGTCAGAGATATGGATCTAATTTCATTTCTCTTCAGGTGGATATCTAGTTTTGCTGACATCATGTTTTGAATAAGCTGGGGTTTTTTTTTCCCCAATATATGTTTTTGCCACCTTTGTCAGTCCACAACTGTGTGGATTTTTTTCTGGGTCCTCTATTCTGTTCTATTGATCTACTTGTGTCTTTCTTTGTCTATAGCATGCTGTCATTGACGCTATAGCTCAGTATAATTTGAGGTCAGGCATTTTGATATCCTCACCAATATTCTTTCATCTTACCATTGCTTTGGCTGTGCATGGTCTTTTCTTTTCCCATATGAATTTCTGGATGGATTTTTTTCTAGTTCCGTGAAGAAAGTCTTTGGAATTTTGATGGAAATTGCATTGAGTCTGCAGACGACTTCTGGTAATATAACCATTTTCACAATATAAATTCTGCCAGTGTAGGAGCATGGAAGATCTGTCTATCATCTAGTACCTTCTTTGATTTTTTTTCAGTGTCTATAAAAGATCATATGGAGATTTTTAACGTCCTTGAGTAGTTTTTATTCCTAGGTAATTTTTTTTTCCTTTGAAGCCATTGTGAATGGAATATTTTTTTTCCTGATTTTTTTTCTCAGCAAGTTTTAAAAAATTATTTAATAACCACATAATTAGAAGAAGAATTTCATTACAGTATTAACATATTCAATAACAATTTCCAGAGCAAAGATGCATCTCTTTCAAAATTGGCTGTAACTTTTTAAGTTTACGGTCGAATTAATACAGTTATATAATATTGAACTCAGTACAAACCTTATAAGACATAAAATTGAATGAGGTTTTAACCTTTAGAAAAGATCTGCATTTCATTTTAAAATATATAGTCTCATACAGAAAAACTCATTTTAAAAGATATTTTATTTATTATTTTATGTGTATGCATGTATTGTCTGCATGTAGGTAAGTGCATCTGTGTTATGCAATGCCTGCGGAGGACAAAAGAGCTGTCGGATCCCCTGGAACTGGAGTTAGGACAGTTGTTAGCTGCCATGTGGGTGCTGGGATTCAAACCTGGGTCTTCTGAAAGAACAGCCAGTGTTCTTAACCTCTGAGCCATCTCTCCAGCCCCAGAAAAACGCATTTTTAATGCTACTAACACTTAGATGTTTGCACATGCATCTTTAATCTCTATGTATCTGATTATTACTAGTCACAGTCAGTTACTTTCTGAGATACTTGGCACCTGAGCGTGGATATAAATAAGGTAGATTTCAATGGTAACGTTTTTCACCTCTACTAATTAACATGAAGCAAATTTTTATGCTTCTTCCTCAAATACAACTCATTTTGTAAAAATTTGTTGTTTTTTTTTGGTGTGTATTTCATACAGAACATCCCAAACAATCTTATTCATCTATATACCCACATCCCAAATGGCACCCTCCCATAGCCTCCCCACACACACTGGAGCCCATATACTCTGTAATCCGTTACCATCCACTGTGTTGTCGGCACCCCCAGCTATTCCCCAGTGCTTGTCCGTTCGCTCAATCTAGTCAGCCTGTCTAGAGAGCCTTCTTTTAGGTAGATCAGCTGTTCCTCATCTAGTACCAATCAGTTGCCAATATTCCTTTAGATAAGATTGGGGTCTGCTGTTCATTTTCCTAGTTCTATGCTGTGTTACTGTCTGAGAGTCTCTTGGGCCACTCTGGCCCAATAAAAAATAATAAATAAGGTTGCCCCTAAGGGATTTTTACTATTGCTCTTGAATCTACTCAGCAGTCTGTTTGCTTCCTTTTCTGAAGATGTGTGTAGAGGCACTGGAACAGCTTCTGTCCTCGGGATTTGAAACTTTGAGCTCCTTGCTTTTTTTCATTTTTAATTTCCACAAATGACTACTTAGAGGTAAGAGGTAAGAGAAGTGGTAGGGACATTAAAAAGATTTTCCTTCTGTTCTTTTTGGCCAACAGGACCCCCTCTTTGTTCACTCAAAAACTGAGTCTTTTGCAGAGCCACTGCCAGAGAACACTGGAATTTTCCCTTGGGAATTACAGAAAGGCCCAGTACTCAGAAAAAATCTGAAAAAAATGAGCTTTTCAGATGTTAATAAGTCCACACTGGACTCAGGAAGCTCTGTAGTCTGATAGGCAGATTAAAAACAGAAGCGGGATAACCTTTCCCTGGGCTGTGGCCAGATTTTGACTGCTGGGGATAACTAAGAAACTATCACAAAGGTGGAATTCTATGAGAGGTCATCACCCTAAACTTGAATTCAGTGTTAAGTGCCAAAACTCACAGTGAGGAAGAAGCATTGGCGGCACCAGGTGCCTATTTGAGTGCCAGGTTTTCACATTTTTCTTGGCTTTTTTCCTTGTTCCATACTCTGGTAGAATGCTTAACTGCCAGTTGCTGCCACAAACATCATGTAGGAAACTTGAAAAAAAGTCTGTGCCTTGGAAAGAACAAAGGAGCCATGCTTATTGTCATCATGACAACCATCATTATAATCAATGCACATTTATGCAATCTAATATATAATGTATATATTCAGAGCTGCACTAAAAACCATTGAATTATGTAAATGAGCAAATTGTATGCCATGTGAATTGTTTGAAATGATGATTTTGTTAAAAAGAGAAACGTATAAAGAATTGTATAATAAATATCATTGCTTCCACATCCCCAAGGCAAACATTTTAAGTCATTTGCATCACATTGCTCTCTTCCTATAAATAAAACATTATAAAGATAGTAAGGTCTACTTTTGCACCTTTCCTAAGTCCTATTTTCCATGCCTCCAGAGGCAAGCACAAACCTTAGTTTGGTGTGTAGCATTCTTAGCTCTCACTCTCTGTGTCTCTCTGTCTCTCTCTCTCTCCTCTCTCTCTCTCTCCTCTCTCTCTGTATATGAACTTCATAATATACTAGTAGTAATATACTAATAATACAGTATCTGTCTTAGTTTGTTTCTCCATTGCTGTGACAAAACACTTTGACCAATACCATCTTGGGGAGGAAAGGGTTTATTCAGCCTACAACTCCCAGGTTGCAGTTCATCAGGGAGCCCAAGGTAGGAACTCAGGACAGGAACATGGAGGCAGGAGCTGGAGCACAGGCCATGGAGGAATGCTGCTTACTGGCTTGCTCCCCTGGCCCCTGCTCAGCCTGCTTTTTTATGTAACACAGGCCCACCTGCCCAGGGGTGGCACCACCTGCAGTGGGCTGGGCCCTCCCACATCACTCATCATGAAGATGCCCCTCAGACATGGCCTCAGGCCAGTCCAATAGAGGAAATTCCCCCTCAACCCAGGTGTGTCAAGTTGACACTAAAGCTATCCAGCACAGTATCACACAGGGTATTATATGCAGTAGATATGTTTAATAGACATTGTATATTTGACCACATGACCAAGAAGAATATATGACAAAAATGTTTGTCTGGTTCTGTCTCTGTCCCTGTCTCTGTCTCTGTCCCTGTCTCTCTCTCCCTCCCTCTCTCCTCTCTCTCCCCCATCCATCCTGCCATTCTTTCCCTCCCTTCCTTCTTTCCTGGATCCCATATATATATAGTTACTATAATTTTTTTTTGTGACAGGGTCTCATGTAGCGTAGGGTTGCTTTGAACTTGCTATGTAGTTTTAATTGAAGCTGATCTTGAACTCCTGATCCTCGTGCTTCCACTGCCCAAGTGCTGAGATTTTTGGTATCTGTCACCATGACTGGATAAAATTTAATTTTTTACATAATATCACAATTACCATCAAATGTATTCTTTTAAAAACATTTCAATTGATTTTTTTCTGCATTCCATTCAGTGCATTGTGTTTGTGTTTAGATCTCCTCCCCTACCTGCACCCTCCCCTTTGCCAGCTCAGAGATATTGTGGAAGAGGGCAAGTAAAGACTGTAAGCCTGGGGTTGTGTATGACCACCAGGAAACAGAGTTTTCCAGGCATTGGGAACTTGCTCATATGACTGTATTCTTTTTACTCAGCATTATTTTTGTTAGAAATTTAGGTATCTCTCTGTCACTCTCTCTCTCTCTCTCTCTCTCTCTCTCTCTCTCTCTCACACACACACACACACACACACACATATCCATCTATACTTTTCAAAGAAACTTAATAGAGAAATGCTATGATGCCTTGAATTTACTCTAATTACTTTTAGATTCATTCTCATTCAGTTTCTCAGGACATGGACAGAGTGTAGACAGATTCTTTGGCAGAATGTACTGTGAATGACCAGTTCCTGATACAGTCCTTGTTCCCATCTGAAAACTTATGAGTTGGCACTTCACTGTCTGCATTTCTGTCAATATTTCTTTCAAAGTTCTTGTTTCCCACATTCCTAGCATAATGGCCTATTAAACTATGCTTATAGTACTCTGGGACTGCTCTAGCCCACAGATCCAAACTCTTCCACATTCCTTCTGCAAATCAGTTCCAGAACTGAACAAACACATGATCAGTTAGTTGCAGCTGCAGCCCCACTCCTGGTATTGATTTTCTGTATTGCTTACTTTTATTTTTTTGAGACAGAATCTTCTTGCAGCCCCAGCTGGCCTGGAACTTGGTATATAGACCAGGTTGGCCTTGGTGTCACAGAATTCTGCCTGTCTCTGCCTCCTCAGTGCTGGAATTAAAAGCATGTGCCACCACTCCTGGCCCAGTATCAATTAATTTTCTTGTTGCTGTGACAAAAAAAAAAAAAAAAAAAAAACTGAAGGGGGAACTAATTATTTTAGCTCACAGTTCAGAGGAATACAGTCTAACATGGTGCAGAAGGCATGGCAGCAGTGGGACCAATTTGGTTTGTAGCTCTGACCAAGAAGCAGAAAAAGTAGAATTCCATTGTTCAGCTAGCTTTTTTCATTTTTCAGCCTATCAACAACATTCAGGGTGTGTCTTCCCCCCTCAGTTAAACCTTTCTGGAAACAACTGCACAGATACACCCAAAATGAGCATTAATACCCTAGATGATTCTTTAATTTTTTTCTATTTTTTTATTATATTTGTGTGTGCATGACATATATGTGTGTGCACATGGGCCATGGCATGCATGTGGTGGTCAGAGGCTAGTTTTGTGGAGTCACTTCTCTTCTCCCATCTTTAGATAAGTTCCAAGGATTGAATTCAGGTTGCCAGGCTTGTGTGGCATATGCTTTACCTGCTGAACCATCTTGCCAACTCTCACCGATGTTTCTTTATAAAATTTAATTTTTTAATATGAGTCCCATTCCCCCCTCAAATTCATGTCCTCTTCAATTATATACACACATGTACACAACTTACTAAGTGTTGCTCATATGTGCATATGTTTAGGGCTGTCCACTTGGGATTGGATAACCTATCAGGAGTCTCATACCTGAAGAAAACTGATTCTCTCAGCAGCCATTGATTGCCTGTCACTCTTCATCTAGTGGTAGGTCCTTGTGGAATTTCCCCCATCCACATTGGTAGGTCAACTGGTGGTGTTATTATTCAGGTCTTATTTTGGCAGCCATGTTGTTGAGAATTCATGTTTGCAGCTTCCCTGTCATGTCTATAAGACAATATTTAGCAGCAGGCATTCTGGTCTTTTGGCTCTTACAATTATTCTGTCCCCCTTTTCTGTAATGTTCCCTGAGCCTTAGGCATAGGGGTTGTGTTGTAGATATACCAATTCGGGTTGAACACCCCCATGGTCACTTATTTTCTGAATTTTGAGTAGTTGTTCATTTCTGTAATTGTTTCCATCTGCTGCAAAAAGAAGGTTCTTTGATGGGGGCTGAGAGCTACAGCTATGTGGCTGGGCTGGGCACAGGCTGTGGGATCTCAGCTAGGTTTGGAAATGTTCCCTAGTGTTTTTTTTTTTTAATATCAAGACTCTTAAAAATATTTTTATTTAGTTTTTGTGCATTTTATGTAATAGATCTTAATCAAATTAAGGCCTCCTCCCTCATCCATACATGCCCATGGCTGCTGTAGCGTGTTTCTTAATCCAATCAAGTTGACAATTGTAGGTAACCATTGCAGATAGAATTCATTCTCCTCCCACTGACCCTGCTTGGGATTAAGGTCAGACACTCAGGCACATGAAGCAAATATTCCGCCACTGAGCTACATTACAGTCCTTATTAACCTTTTTTCAGGCAGAATCTTTTAGTAAGAAGCTCAGGTTGGCCTTCAACTCACTTTGTGGCTTCGGCTGGCTGTAAACTTGTGATCATTCTGTCTCTGCCTCCTAAGTGCTGGGATTACAGGTGTACATTATCTCATTCAATTTTCTTTTTTAAAGAGAGGGTCTCACTGTGTAGTCCTGGTTCACCTGGAACTTGCTGTGAAGACCAGGCTGGCCTCAAACACACAGAGATCCACTTGTTTCTGCCTCCTGAGTGCTGGGATTAAAGGCGCGCATCACCATGCATCCAACACATTCAATTTTAATACCCTGTATTATACTTCTGTTATGAACATTGTTGGAGAAAAAGAAAAAAAGTTTAGGCTACGGATGTAGCTCCATGGTAGAGTATTTGCCTAGCATGAGTGAAGCTTTAAATTTGATCCCTAGTACTGGAAAGAAAAAAAATGTTTCTAACTCCAAAAATATCTTTCATAAATGTAGAAAATTCTAACATCTGTTAGAATAGATTACCTGGAAAGAAAGAAACCACACCCTTTTATATAGCTGAACATATATAATTCATTACATATGTGTTTTCAAGATAATATGTAACTCATCCTCAAGTTAGAGGACTTGACAGCATTTCTTAATTTACATATGTAAAAATCCAAATTTCATCTGGTGTAATCAGGGTGCTCATCTGTTAGTTAATTGGCTTTTATTCAAACACAATCTTAAGAGTCACCTCTGTGACAAACAGGACATTAACACTTGAAACAAGCTACCTGTGTGTTGCTCCCCAAGGTAAAAGGAATCTTGGGGCCTATGTCCCTGTTAATGTTTCAAACGGATGGATTCTAGGACCTTAAGGAAGATGTTCCTTGGTTTTTAAGCTGGTAAGAGGTTTATTTAGCTTTTGAAAAGATTTGAATACTTATCAATGAGACAGAAGACATGTTTATTTTATTACACATTAGCTTATTTCTTTTTTTGAGACAAGGTTTTACTATACTACGTAGCCCATGGTTGTCTTGAGCTCGTAATGTGTTGGGAGCTACTAGGCACAGCCATTTTAGGCTGTGGCAGCTTGCCTTGACTTAAGCATTGGAGAAATAGAGAAATGCTATGATGCCTTGAATTTACTCTAATTACTTTTAGATTCATTCTCATTCAATTTCATTCTCATTTCAATTCATTCTCATTCACCTTGGGAGTTTCCCTGCTCTCTGCTTCTGTAGTCTAAGTTGACAGGCTATGCTTCCCTGATTAATTGGCAGTCTTGGAAACATAACCAAAGAGTTCTGTTTCAGTTTATGGACACCGGGGTTTCTCAGTACTGTAAACTTGGTTTCTATATAGAAATGATAGATTATAGTAGTTGCTAAGAGTAATAACAAACAGTTCAATTTATATCTAAGATATTATAAATATTATGTAGTTGAATCTTGGATACTGTAAACGTTGTGGGTTGGTGAAGTAATGTATTCTTGATAGTAACGTAATGTATCCTTGGTTATTCCTTGGTTACTTTCTGTTTAGTGATGTATCCTTAGTTATTCCTTGGTTACTCCAGATCTGATTTCTATATAAGCTTGGTTTGGTTCACAATAAACATGCACCGGCACATAGACCTCTGCATCTCCTGTGTCCTGATTTCTATCTGTCAGGGTCCCCAAGCCCTTCAGGCTTGGACTGTGGTCACTGCACCATGACAGTAATGCTCCTGTCTCCACCTCTCAATGCTGGGATTATAAAAGTGTTCCATTTCCCCAGCTATGCATACTAATTCTAATTTGTAAATGAACAAGTTTTCCATCGCAATTCTGAACTTTGTTTATGAAAGTGGGGTAGACCTGTGTTTATTTCTATAGGAGTAATTATTTAATTTAAAATCTGAACTGCTTCTAGTCTTAAATATTTTGGATAAGGGATGATTATCAGTGTGTTGTCATGTTACTTAAAATATTTGCAAATATATGATTGTCCGCTAACCTTTGTAATTTATCCTTCCTTTTCTTGACTATAATGATGATCATCCATCACACAATGCTAATTACTAAAACCTATAGGGGCATTCTAGGCTTGGTCTGCTCTTAAATAGGAATTCTTCTAAAAATTCATGTGAATTAAAAAAAATTATTTATTATTTTTATTTTATGTGTATGAGCGTATTGCCTGCATGCATGTGAGTGCACCCGTGCTGTGCATGCCACGGAGATCAGAAGAGGGCTTTGGATTCCCCTGGAACTGGAGTTAAGGATGGTTCGTAGCTGCCATGTGGGTGCTGGGAATTGAACCCAAGTCCTCTGTGAGAACAGTCAGTGCTCTTAACCGCTGAGCCATCTCTCCAGCTCCTACAATTTCACTGTGAATTTTTATATTAGATTTTGCTTGATAGTTGTTGTCAGAATGGTTTTTTTTCCAATTTAATTAGGCTTTTTTTTGTCTTTTTGAGACAGGGTCTCCCTGTAGTCCCAACTGACCTGAACTCACTATGTAGACCAGGTTGGCCTTGAACTCACAAAGATCCGCCTGCCTCTGCCTCCCAAGTAGAATTTTTTTTTAATGCAAGGATGTTGAGTGACTTTTCCTGGGGAGATTACAAAGAAAAGTCTAGGGCTGGTGAGGTGGCTCTGCAGGTTGTATCAGTTGCTGCTAATCCTGAGGACCTAAGTTTGATCCCCAAAACCCACATGGTGGAAGGAGAGAACTGACTCCAACCTCCACACACATATCGTGAACACGCATGGATCTGTACATACACAAAAAAAATGCAATAAAAAAGAAAAGTCTGTTTAGCACAGGCAGAGGAATTGACAGACCTAAGAAAGGATTCTGTCCAAATCCTGCTTGGTCAACTAGTGAATTTATTCCGGTCACTTATACGGGTATGAGTGACTCACAGGCAGCTATACATAATAAAGTCCCACCCTAGTCCATTGTTTACCACTAGTACAGTGGTGGTTGTGTTCTTGGAAGGAAGGGTGCCTCCTGAGGATTTAGTGAAGGCCTCCTGATGATCTACTGAGTCCTCTCCCTCCTGCCACAAGGGAGTGTCAGTAGATCTGATCTCATGAGGATCTCATATTGGTAGTCACAGCTGCTCTGCTTGTGTACTGTGATCTTCATGGCTAAACAGCTACATTGCAAATGTCTTTTAATTTTTCCCCTTTGGGTAATGATGATTAGGGATGTGTGTTGCAGGGCTGAGGATTAAGCTCAGTGGTAGAGTGCTTGCCTACCATATATAAGGTCTTGGATTAGATCCCCAGCACTGAAAGAAAAAAAAATCAACAAGTATTGCATGTTTATTAATTGCTTTTAAAATCCCAGACTGCAAATATCTAAATTACAATAAATTCTTTCTTTTTTGAGACTAGGCTGGCTTCAGTGATCCTCTTGCCTATGTCCGCTGAGTGCTGGGATTTTGGATGTATACCACCATACATGATCAATATTTAAATTTTTTTGTAATTTTATTTATTTATTTTTAATTCCAAAGAGAGGTAATTTTTAACTAATTTTCCCAGAAATAACTTGAAGCAGGTTACATAAATATATATATATACAATGAAGTTTAAGGGGGGAATAATGAAGGTTTCCATTAGCTCTGTTCGATTTTGATTTTTCACATTGTTTGAGTTACGTGCCACTGTGTTCAGTGTTTGCTCTCATTTGGATAAACATCATAAACTTATGTTTCAGTCTTGGGAGAAGATAGTAAATTCCTGCATTTATTTAGATTTACTTTGCTTTCATTCATTCACCAGTATGTTGCTGTTTTGCAAATATAATACATATAAATATATATTTTATGCTGGTCATGGTGGTGCATGCCTGCCTTTAATCCCAGCACTCGGGAGGCAGAGGTAGGCAGATCTCTGTGAGAACCAGACTAGCCTGGTCTACATAGTGAGTTCCAGGTCAGCTGGGGCTACAGGGAAACCCTATCACAAAAAGATCAAAACAAACAAACAAAGAAAGCCAAAAAAATCCGGGTGTGATTGTGCACACCTTTAATCCTAGCACTCCTGAGGCACAGACAGGGAGAGCTCTGTGAGTTCAAGGCCACCTGGTCTACATAGTGACTTCCAGGTCAGCTGGGGCTACAGGGAGACCCTATCTCAAAAAGATAAAAAAAATGTTTTATGATATTTACATGTTTTTGAGGAATTATTTGTGCTTTTAATTTCAGTTTCTACATCCTCATTGTTATATAAATTTGATTTTTGTGTGTTAATTTTGTATCAAGCAACCTTGGTGAACTCACTTGTTAGTTCTAGGAGCTTTATTGTAGATTTCTTGGTGGAATTTACATAGACCATGATAGACTAGTATATTACAATTTGTTTTCATTCAGTTCAATGAAACTTTAATTTCCTCTGAAACCTGTCCTTTGATCCAGAGATTATTTAGGAGTATTTTGCTTAATTTCCAAGCACTTGGATAATTTCCTGATCTAGTTCTGTTATTGATTTCTACCTTGGTTTTGTGTAGTTAGAAAATAGTCTCTATCAAATTACAATTTGTTGAAATGCCCTAAGATTGGCTTTAGGGCCCTAAACATGGTTGTGAAGGACAGTGATATTGTCTTCCCCAAAATGTGACATTGTAATTACTAAAATGTGTGATTTTTGTGATATTACATGGCAAAGGAGATTAAGATCACAAATGAAATTAAACTTGCTAAAGGACTAATCTTGTAATGGGAAGAATATGCTAGATTATCTAGCTGTGCCCAGTTCTTTTACAAGGCTGACTTTTCTCCAATATGTATTTTTTGTATCTTTCCCAAAAATCAGGTGGCTGTAGCTATTTGGGTTTATATCTGGGTCCTTAATTCTATTCCATTGATTTATGTCTGTTTTTATGCCAGTTCTGGTATGTTTCTATTATTAGGTTCTATAGTGTAACTTGAAGTCAAATGTGGTGATACCTCTCACATTACTTGTTTGTTCAGGATTTCTTTGGCCGTCTGGGGTCTTTTGCACTTTCCTATGAATTTTACACTTCATTTTTCTATTTATGTGAAGAATGTCATTGAAATTTTGACTAGGATTGCATTGACTCTGTGGATTGTTTTGTATAGTACGGGCATTTTCACAATATTGATTCTTCAATCTGAAAGCATGGGAGGTCTTTCCATCTTTTGGTGTCTTCCTCTATTTCTTAGATTTTTTTTAAAATTTTAATTTTTAAAAATTTTAAAATATTTTATTATTTTTATGTGTATGCGTGTATCGCCTGCATGTAAGTGCACCTGTGTTGTGCAATGACCGCGGAGGTCAGAAGAGGATGTCGGATTCCCTGAACTGGAGTTACAGACAGTTGTTAGCTGCCATGTGGGTGCTGGGGTTCAAACCTGGGTCTTCTGCAAGAACAGCCAGTGTTCTTAACTGCTGAGCCATCTCTCCAGCTCCTTTTCTTAGATGTTTTTAAAGTTTTCATTATAGACGTTTTGCACTTCCTTGATTAGATTTATCCTGAGGTATTTTTTGAGGCTATTGTAAGCAGATTGTTTCCCTCATTTCTTTTTCAGCATGTTTGTCATTGGCATGCAGGAAGGCTACTGTTTTTCATATGATAATTTTGTATCTTGCCATTTTGCTGAAATTGTTTATCAGTTCTACAAGTTTTCTGGTGGAGCCTTTACAGTCTCTTATATATAGCATCATATCATCTGCAAATAAGGATAATTTAACTTCTTTTTCTATTTGTTTATTTCCTGTTCTTGTATTTCTCTAGCTTAGACTTCAAGCACTGCATTGAATAGAAGTGGAGAGAGTATACCTTCTTGTTTTGTTCCTCTTCTTAGTGGAAATGCATTAAGTTTTTCTTCATTTAGTTATAATATTGGCTATACGCTTGTTGTATATAGCCTTTATTATGTTGAGATTATCTCTATCCCTATTCGCTTCAGGGTTTTAATCATTGTTTTTTAATGATTTTGCCAAAGGTTTTTCTTGTACTGAGATGATTATATTATTTCTCTCAAGTCCATTTTTGTGATGTGTTATGTTTATTAATTTGCATATATTATGCCACACTCATATTTGCAGAACAAAGACAACTTGATGAGTTGGTTGTAGTGAATGAAGTTCTTAAGTGTTCTTGAATTCATTGAGAATTTTTGTATCTATGTTCATCAGGGAGATTGGTCTGTAATTTTCTTTTCTTCCATTTTGTTGTTGTATATTTATTTGCTTTTAATGCTAAGTAATCTGCAAACTGAGTTTGAATGTCTTCCTTCCTTTTCTATTTTATGGAATAATTTGTGGCGGATTGGTGTTATTTCTTTAATAGTTTGGTAGAATTTTGCAGTGGATCTATCTGGACCTGGAATCTTTATTTATTTGGAGATTTTTTTTTGTTACTGTTTTAATATCATTGCTTATTACAAATGTCTTTATATGTTTATCTCATATTTGTTTAACTTTGATAAGTCATGTGCATTTAGGAATTCATCCAATTCTTTAGATTTTTCAATTTATTGCTCTTATGTTTTATGAATTTCATTCATATCTGTTATATCACTTTTTCATCTATAATATTATTAATTTTGGTCTTTTATCTCTTTTAGTTTGTTTGGCTAAGAATTTGTTGATTTGTCTTTTCAAATAACCAACTCTTCATTTCATTGATTTTTTTTGTATTGGGTTCATTTCCATTTCATTAGTTTTTGCCCTGATCTTCACGATTTCTATCTGTCTACTGCTTTGGAGGTTGACTTGTTCTTATTTTTCCAAGGCCCTAAGGTATATCATTAAGTCATTTATTTGAGATCTCCTATTTTTACACATAGGGAAGCTTGTAGTTACAAACTTTCTACCTAGGCCTGCTTTCATTGTATCTTACAGGTTTAGATATGTTACATTTTCATTTTCATTTGCTTCTTGAATTTAAAAAAAAAATTATTGAGCTTTTGTACACTTCCTACAACAGTTCTTAATCAAATTTATCCCCCTCCCCATCCATAACCCCCCACAAGACCTCATGTATTCCGCCATACACGTTAAGTCCTATCCAGTCAAGCCCTTGTATCCAGATGTTCTTCGGTGCAGATTCATCCATTGGCATCTAGTCAGCCCCTCTAGAGATTGTCTTGATTTCTTTAAAAAGTCACATGTTTAATCTCCATGAATTTATATTTTCTGTAGTTTCTCTGGATGTTGATTTATAGTTTTATTTTATTGTGGTGAAATAGAATAAAGTATTTCAATTTTCTGATATATGTTGAGAGTTGCTTTGTCCTAATATATAATCTATTTCAGAGAAATTCCGTGGACTGCTGAGAAAAGTGTGTATTCTACAGTGTTCAGATAGAATGTTCTGTATTTATTGGGTCCATTTTCTCTCTCATGCCATTAATTTCCATGTTTCTCTGTTTATTTTTGTAAGGATGGCTTGGTTGTCAATGAGTGGAAAATTGTAGTCATTCATTCTTATTGGGTTGGGATTAATTTGTGATTTTATATCTAATAGTATTTGTTTTGTGAACTTGTGTATATGTATAGAATTGAAATGTCTTATTGATGGCTTGTTATCTTAATAAGAAGTTATATGGCTTTTTTGAGACAGGGTCTCCCTGTGGCCTGGAACTCCCTGTGTAGACCAGGCTGGCCTCAATCTCACAGAGATCCACCTGCCGCTGCCTCCTCAGTGCTGAGATAAAAGGTGTGTGCCACCACACCCCACAGATATGACCCTTCTTACTATCTTCTGACTAGTTTGCATTTGAGGTCTAACTTTTCAGAAACTAGAACAGTGATCCCTGCATGTTTTCTAGTTCATCTGGTTAGAATACTTTCCCACCAACTTTTCACTCTAAGGTTGTGTTTATATTTGATGGTGAAGTGTGTTTTTTTTTCCTTTGAGGCAACAAATAGATGGATCATGTTTTTAAATACAGTCTGCTAGTCTGTATCTTTTGATTGGTGAATTGATACCATTATTTTTCAGAAGTATTATTAAAAAGTATGTATTGCTCTGCTTTCCTGGGCCTGCATGACCCACAGGCCTCTCTCTGACCCACAGGCCTCTGACTGGGGTAAGTCGATAGCACCCTCCATGCCTTGACTCTCCCAGCCTCATTCACCCTCCCATCTCCTCTGCTGGTCTCTCCTCCTAGCCTGGGTCCTGTCCCATTCCTTCTCTTGGCGCACCAGACACCTGGGGAATCACCAATGCTTCCTGATCCTTTGCATCCAGACTAACTCAGTTCCTTCTCAGGTCCCCAGGAGCACTGCTTCTGGGCCTGGCCCTGCCCTCACCTCCCTCTACTTCCTTCGGCCTGCAGGACTGGCCAGCCTCTTTCCTGGACTTCAGGGCTGACCTTTCCTCTTCCTGATCCTTTGCATCCAGACCAACCCAGCTCCTCAGTGCAGTCCCCAGGGGCCCATGGGGCCACTTACTTCCCCCATCTTCCTTTTCATCTCTGGATGGCATAGCCAACAGCTGCCCTAGACCAGCATCTTTCCTGGGCCTGGCTCCCAGGCCAGTCCAACCCCCAAATTCCTGAGGCCAAAATCTATTCTGGAGGGATTCACACCTTAGGAGAAATCCTGAGAGCATCTGATCCTCATCTGACGTGGGCCTCTGTGGAAACTCCTGAAGACAAAATCAATCTGGCCTCTCCAATATAAAATCAAAAGAGAGAACCAGAAGCTT
>NW_008347808.1:4143122-4143828 GCF_000622305.1 Nannospalax galili | reverse complement strand
CTTGAGTCTCACACAAGAATCAGAAACTACAAAAGAAATCCACATGTCAAAGTCACAGTGAAAAAAATCATAACATTAATAACCCAAATAATATACCCCCACCAAGTACCAACAGTCCTGTAGAGGAGTACCATGAAAATGCCCTAGAGATAACACAGGACATGGAACTCAAAAGAACGATTATAAACATGATAAAAGAATTCATTCAGTGAATTTAAAGAACACACAAAGAAATCAAAGAACTGAAGGAAAATACGGATAAACTTCTGAATGAATTCAGAAAAAAGTTAGAAATATCAAAGAATATTCAGGCTGAAATAAAGAACGAAGTGAAACACTCCATAAGCCAATTAGAAACGACAGGAGAAAGCCTCACCAATAGGATGAACGAAATGGAAAACAGAGTATCAAGACTGGAAGATAAAGTGGACGAACTAGACCATTCAAGCAAAGATTATGAAAAATTTAAGAAATCACAAGAATGGAATATGCAGGAATTGTGCGACACCATAAAAAGACCAAACTCATGAACTTACAGGAAGGAGAAGAATCCCAAGATAATGGTATGGACCAGATCTTCAACAGAATCGTGGAAGAAAATTTCCCAAAATTAAAGAAAGGCATGCCCATACAAATACAAGAAGCGTATAAAACACCAAACGGACAGGACCAGAAAAGAAACTCTCCACGGCATATTATAGTAAAA
>NW_008347808.1:4141975-4142838 GCF_000622305.1 Nannospalax galili | reverse complement strand
GCAAAAGACTAAAGAAAGGAACAACTATACCCAAGGGGTTACAGAAAGAAGCTTAATGAAGGTATAACTATGGAAATGCATAGCTACACCAAGAATGTGAACAGAAATAAAAATGACAGGAATCAATACACATCTTTCGTTATTAACTTTAAATATCAATGGACTGAACTCACCAGTCAAAAGACACAGACTAGTTGAACGGATTAAGAAAAAAAAAAAAAACCCATCTTTTTGTTGTCTGTAAGAAACTCATCTCACTTTCAAGGACAGACGCTATCTAAAGTGAAAGGATGGAAAAAAATATACCAAGCAAATGATACTAAGAAAAAAGCAGGCGTAGTAATTCTAATATGTGACAAATAGACTTTAAACTAAAACTAATCAGAAGAGATAAAGAGGGACACTTTATTCTGATCAAAGGAACAATTAATCAAGAAAATATTACAATCATGAACATATATTCACCAAACTCTGGTGCACCCGACTTCATAAAAACAATACTACAGGACTTTAAGACCCAGATTAATCCCAACTCATTAATAGTACGGGACTCCAGTACCCCACTGTCTCCATTAGATAGGTCAACAAGACAGAGAGTTAACAGAGAGACATCTGAATTAAACAATACCATATATCAAATGGGCTTCACAGACATCTACCGAGAATTCCACCCAAGCACGAAAGGACATACTTTCTACTTAGCACCCCATGGAACCTTCTCCAAAATCGACCATATACTGGGGCACAAAACAAACCTCAACAAATACAAAAAGATTGAAATAATTCCATGCATTCTCTCAGACCACAATGCAATAAAGCTTACAATCAACACTGGAAGAAGCCCTAATCACCACATGAATACA
>NW_008347808.1:4139449-4141257 GCF_000622305.1 Nannospalax galili | reverse complement strand
AAATTCATTCTATGACACCAGCATCACTCTAATACAAAGTCAGGTAAAGATACAACCAAAAAAGTAAACTATAGACCCATACCCTTAATGAACATAGATGCAAAAATTCTCAACAAAATACTTGAAAACCACATATAGAAGCACATCAAAAAGATCATACAGCATAATCACATCATATTTATTCCAGAGATGCAGAGATGGATCAATATGCATAAGTTAATAAATGCCATAAATATAAATGGACACAAAGAAGACAGAAGCAACATGGTCATCTCAATAGATGCAGAGAGGACCATTGACAAAATTCAACATGCAGTTATGATAGATGTCTTAGAGGGAATTGGACTGCAGGGAACATACTCCAACATAATTAAAGCCATATATAACACACCCACAGCCAACATCATTCTAAATGGAGAAAAACTGGGAGCATTCCCATTGAAATCAGGAACCAGACAAGGCTGTCCACTATCTCCACCTCTCTTTAACATAGTGCTTGAAACTGTTGCAAGAGCAATAAGACAAGAGCAGGAAATTAAAGGAGCAATAATTGGAAAAGGCAACATCAAATTATCCCTTTTTGCAAATGATATTATATCTAAGAGATACCAAAAATTCCACCAGAAAACTCCTAGAAATTATCAATGCATTCAATAAAGTGGGAGGTTAAAAAATTAACCTACAAAAGTCTGTAGCCATTCTATACACCAATAACAAGCAACCACAGAAAGAGCACATGGAAACATTCCTGTTCACAAATAGCTGCAAAAATAAATAAACAAAATACTTTGGAATAAACCTGACCAAAGATATTAAAGAGCTCTATAATGAAAATTTTAATTCTTTAGAGAAAGAGATTGAGGAAGACATCAGAAGATGGAAGGACCTCCCATGCTCATGGATTAGAAGAATTAATATTGTAAAAATGACCATCCTACCAAAAGTCATTTATAGATTCAATGCAATGCCAATCAAAATCCCCATGACATTTTTCACAGAATTGGAAAAAACCATCCTAAGATTCATATGGAAACACGAAAGTCCTCAGATAGCCAAAACAACCTTGAGCACTAAGAGCAATGCCGGGGGGAATACTATACCAGATTTTAAGCTGTATTACAGAGATATAGTCATAAAAACAACATGGTACTGGCAAAAAATAGACCCATAGATCAATGGAACATTATTGAAGACCCAAATATGAGTAAATGCAATTTCAGCCACCTGATATTTGACAAAGGGGCCAAGAATATTCTCTCGAGGAATGTCAGCATGTTCAGCAAATGGTGCTGGCAAAACTGGATCTCCATCTGTAGAAGAATGAAACTAAACCCCTATCTTTCACCCTGCAGAAAAGTCAATTTCAAATGGATCAAAGACCTCAATGTAAAGCCTGAAACTCTGAAACTGTTAGAAGAAAACATTGGCAAAAACCTACAGGATATATGTGTAGGAAAGGATTTTCTGAACCAAACATCAATTACTCAGGAAACAAGGGCAAGAATTAACAAATGGGACCTCATTAAACTAAAAAGCCTCTGGACATCAAAGGCAACAACCAGTGAAGTGAACAGAAAACCCACAGAATGGGAGAAAATCTTTACCAGCGACACATCTGACAGAAGTTTAATATCCAGATATATAACGAACTCAAAAAACAGAGAAGACAAGAAGTATCCCAATTAAAAGATGGGCTAAGGAGCTGAACAGAGAGTTCTTAAAAGAAGAAGTAAAGATGGCTATGAAGCATCTTAAAAGATGTTCAACATCACTAATAATCAGGGAAATGCAAATTAAAACCACTTTAA
>NW_008347808.1:4138463-4139348 GCF_000622305.1 Nannospalax galili | reverse complement strand
GGAAAGCAGACCACTCATCCACTGAAGGTGGGATTGCAAGCTTGTTAAAGCGCTATGGAAAGCAGTGTGGAAAACCCTTAAAAACTAAAAATGAACCTGCTGTTTTACCCAGTTATACCACTCCTTGGCATATACCCAAAGAACTCATCCTATCGCAGAGACACTTGTACATCCATGTTTGTGGCTGCTCTTTTCACAATAGCTAAGAGATAGAAGCAACCTAAGTATCCCTCAATTGACGAGTAGATAAGGAAATGTGGTTCATTTATATAATGGAATTTTACTCAGCCATAAAGAAAGATGAAATCATGAAATTTGCAGGTAAATGGATGGAAATAGAAACTGTTATACTACTTGAAGTAACACAGACTCAGAAAAAAAATCAATATATGGTCTCCCTCATTTGTGGATTCTAGAATCAAACCCTGATAAGTGAGTATGTATCCAGACATAACTACAGGAACCAGGATAATGGAAAGGAAATAGGGAGGTAAAGGAAAAGAATGAACCTGAAAGAGAAGAACAATAGGAAACAGGCTTTAATAAGGGAGATATGGATAAAAATTGGGTTAGTTTAAGGGAGGGGGATAGTTTTAGGGAGGGGGGAAGGAAGGGTATCCAACGAACCTAGGGGATAAAGGAAAAAAAGGAGCTCACGAGAGGTAGGACCATAGGAGAAGGGTATTATTAAGGGAGAAAGGGGGGAAATGGGGGCACCTTAAGTGGGAAAACCATGATGGAGGGGTGAGACAATGTGAGAGATAAACAATGCCTAGCTAGTTTTGAAAACCAGAGGGAACCATATTACTCCTACACCCTACTGACACATTATACATAGCAGATCAAGAAATATATGTCTAGGTAAGGTTTATCTGAGAACAACTG
>NW_008347808.1:4118329-4138402 GCF_000622305.1 Nannospalax galili | reverse complement strand
AGAGGGACATAAAGGATAGTTTTTGCTCCTTGCCCTCCTAGGTTGACTAGTACCCGTTTCTGTATGAAACTGGTGGTGGTGGGTCACGTGTCCTCTTGATCAGGGAGGCCGAGGAGACCCCACCAGATGGACTTGAACCAGTGTTCAGTCTACAAAGTGGAAGGTCAACACAGAGGAATCATTTCCTCCATGCTTCCAAGCAGAACCTTTGACTTATCTTCCCATAGGCAGAACTGGTAAAAGAAAGGAGCCAGGGGATCCTCCCAAGCCCATATTACCCCTGAGGAACATATCCTCAAAGTACCTTATGAGTAAAAGTAAATTGGTTTACCTGGGCCAACTCTATGGCCTTAAACACCCAAAAGGAAAGTATAACCAAAGATTAAAGGGGCCAATATAACTTCTTAAGAGTCCATATTCATAGCTAAAGGCTACATAACAAGCAACAATGCCAGATAGGAGATATACCTTCTTTTGAGTTGTTGGTTAGGGTGGCCAAAGGGACTCCCAGACAGTAACCCAGCATAGAACTGGGAAAATGAACAGCAGACCCCAGTCTTATCTAAAGGAAAATTGACAACTGATTGCTTCTAGAAGAGGAACAGCTGACCCTCCTAAAACAAAGACCTCTAGATAGGCTGACTAGATTCACCAGAAGGGCAAGTAGTGGAGAATGGCTGGGGGTGCCAACAACACAGGAGACAGTCGCTGGGATATCAGAGTATAAGGGCTCTGGTGGGGGTAGGGAGGCTATGGGAGGGTGCCATCTGGGAAGTGGGTGTATAGTTGAATAAGATGGTTTGGGATGTTCTGTGTGGTACACACACACACACACACACACACACACACACATACAAATCAACAATTTTTTTAAAATGTATTATATTTGAGGAAGAAGCATGGAAATTTACCTCATACAGAGTATAAGGGCTCTGGTGGGGGTAGGGAGGCTATGGGAGGGTGCCATCTGGGAAGTGGGTGTATAGTTGAATAAGATGGTTTGGGATGTTCTGTGTGGTACACACACACACACACACACACACACACACACATACAAATCAACAATTTTTTTAAAATGTATTATATTTGAGGAAGAAGCATGGAAATTTACCTCATATTTATTAGTAGAGGTGATAAACATTACCATTGAAATCTACCCGAATAGACATACGATGATTTTACATCCATACTCAGGTACTAAGTAGCCGAGTATAATCGACTGTGACTAGTTATAATCAGATACATAGAGATTAAAGACACATGTGCAAACATGTGTTAGTTGAGTTTTTCTGTAAGGAACAATATATTCTAAAATGAAATGGAGATCTTTTCTAATGGTTTAAAACTCATTCAATTTTATGTCTTACAGGTCTTATACTGAGTTCAATATTGTATAACTGTATTAATTCAACTGTGAATTTAGAAACTTGCAGCCACTTGTAAAACAGATGCATTTTTGCTGTGGAGTGTGTTACTGAATATGTTAAAGCTGCTTCTTCTAATCATGTAGTTATTAAAAATTAAAAAAATAAAAATAACTCTTCACAGAATAAAATTTTGCTCCTTAGTTATTAGTAGATGTGGAAAACATTACCACTGATATCTACCTCACAACTTTATATCCAGGCTCACATGCCAAGGAGCTCAGAAACTGACTATGCCTCATAATAATCAGATAGAGATTAGAAATACATGTGCAAACATCTTAATGTCAATTGCAGTATAAATGAATTTTTCTGTATGAAACTGTGTATTTTAATAATGAAATGGAGATCTTTTTTAAAGGTTAAAACTTCATTAAATTTTATGTCTTATAGGGTTTATACTGAGTACAATATTGTATAACTGTAATAATTCAACTGTAAACCTAAAAATTTACAGCCAGTTTTGAAAGAGATGCATCTTAGCTCTGGAAATTGTTATTGAATATGTCAATGCTATTGTAAAGAAATGCTTTTTCTAAGTATGTGGTTATTAAATAAATATTTTTTTAAGTATGTATTAATTACTCACTTTTTGTGGATTTCATAGTGTTAGTATTATTTCCTACAGTGTCTTGGTTGTGTTTGTCTTTTGTTTCATTCCTAAGAATTCTTTCCAGTATCTACTATAGAACTGGCTTAGTGGTCACAAATTCCTTTAGACTGCATTTTTATTATGAAAATTTTTTTTTCCTTCACTTATGACAGTTTTACTGGGCATAGTACTTTGTGTTGGTGTCCTAGTTCTTCATTGCTGTGACAAAATACTCTGACCACTACCAACTTGGGGAGGAAAGGGTTTATTTAGCTTACATATCCTGGATCACAGTTCATCCAGGAGCCCAAGGTAGGAACTCAGGGCAAGAACCTGGAGGCAGGAGCTGGAGCACAGGCCATGGAGGAATCCTGCTTACTGGCTTGCTCCCCTGGCTCCTGTTCAGCCTGCTTTCTTATGCGACACAGGCCCACCTGCCCAGGGGTGGCACCACCCACAACGCACTGGGCCCTCCCACATCTCACAACAATCAAGAAGATGCCCCATGGACATGGCTGGCCACAGGCCAGTCCAATGAAGGCAATTCCCCAATTGAGGCTCCTTTAACCCAGGTGTGTCAAGTTGACACTGAAGCTTTCCAGCAGAACTGTAGTTGTGTAGTCTTTCAGATTTTGAAATACAGCATTCTAAGCCTTTTGACATTTTTAAGCTTTTTTTGAGGAGTAATTTTTTTGATGGGCTTGCCATTTTATGTGACGATGTTATTTCTTGTAGTTTCAACATACTTTCTTTGTTCTGCATATTTATTGTTTAAAATGTAATATGTGGGGGAGATTATTTTCTGGTCTTGTCTATTTGGTGTTCTATAGGCCTCTTGTACCTGCTTGATTATCAATTTCCTCTGATTTTGGAACTTTTTTTTCAACGATTTTGGAAATTTTTTTTCAATGATTTATTGAAAAAATGTTTTTATACAATTGATACGAAATTCTTTCTTGAATTCTCGGAGTTTGTAGATTTTTTCTTTTCATAGTGTCCCAAAGAACTTGCAGTTTTTGTTCATACATTTTTAGTAATTTATCTTTGTCCATGACTGAATGTTCCAATTCTTCTACATTGTTTTCAAGCCCTTATATTATTTTTAATTTTTCTGTTTATTATTATTTTTGGTGCATGTATGTATCTCTGTGTGTGTGTGTATGTGTGTATCTGTATGTGTGTGTGTACATGCCACAGCACATCTGTAGAGGTACAAGGAAAATTTGTTGGAGTTGGTTCTCTCCTTCCATCACATGGATGAATGGAAACAAACACACAGTGTCAGACTTGACAACAAATGCTTTTGACTCACTGAGTTATCTCACCAGCCTAAGCCCTTACAGTCTGTCCTCCTATCATTCATTGTATTGGTGTGGTTTTTCATTGTGCTTTTACTTGAATTATTGAATTAAAAAATGTTTATTTTCCTTTTTAATTACATATGTGTGTGTGTCTGTGTGTGTGTGTGTGTGGGTGTATGTGTGTTTGTGTGTGTGTGTGTGTGTGCCTGTGTGTGGGTATATGCTTGTGAGATGTGAGTGTAGGTGTCTCCCCTGGAGGTCAGAAAAGGGCATTATATCTCCTGGAGGTGGAGTTATGGGCACTTGTGACCCACCCATTATGGTGTTTGTGAAACCTAACTCGGGTCCTGTGCAAGTTAGTACATACTCTAAACTGCTGAGCCATAGCTCTAGCCCTAAATTACTGATTTTTTCATCTCCAGTGTTTCATTTTCTTTTTTTTCTTCAGTATTTCTTTCTGTTGAATTCTATTTTCGTATGCTATGTTGACTTCCTTGTTTTATTCAGCTGTTTGTATTTTGTATTGTCTTATAATCCATTCAGAAGTTTGCGTTCTTTTTTTTTTTTTCAGACAGACTAGGTCTCACTATGTACCCCAGTTTGGCCTGGAACTTGGTATATAGACCGGGCTGACTTGAACTCACAAAGATCCTACTGCCGCTGCTTCCAGAATGCTGGGACTAAAGGCATGTACCAGCACACTCTGCTATCAAAAGGTGGGGTGAAGTGGCATCTCCAAGTGATTTTAATTTGCCATTTTCCTGATGACTAGGGATGTTGAACATTTTAAAAAATAGTTATCAGCCATTTATGTTTCTTGTTTTGAGAACTGTTTATTTCAGGAGCGCATTTGTTGCCTGGCAATTTTGTTTCTTTCGTGGCTAATTTCTGTAGTTCTTTGTAAATTCTGGATATTGGCCCTCGGTCTGAAGTATAGCTGTTAAAAATTTTCTCCCATTCTGTGGGCTGTCTGCTCACACTACTGATAGTTTCTTTGGCTGTGCAGAAATATTCTAATTTCATGTAGTCCTGTCTGTTAATTCTTGAAGGGTAGTTCCTTTGCACTTGGAGTTCTGTTCAGAAAATTCTTGCCTACACCAATGTCTTAAAGAATATTTCCTGTGTTTTCCTCTAGAAGTTTCAATGTTTCTGCTTTTAAATTAAGGTTTTTGATCCACTTAGAGTTGATTTTTGTGCACGGTGGAAGATACAGATCTAATTTCATTCTTCTGCAGGGTTAGAATGAGTTTTACTAGTGCCATTTGTTGAATAGGCTATCTTTTTTCTACTGCCTGTTTTTGTCCATTTTGTAAAAAATTAGGTGTCCATAGCTTTGTTGATTTATTTCTGGGTCCTCTATTCTGGTCCATTGGTCTGTCTTGCCAGTACCAGGCTGTCTTTGTCACTATAGCTCTGTAATATAATTTGAGGTCAGATATTAGGATAACTGCAGCTGCAGCTGTGTTCTTTTTCCATAGGATTGCTTGGACTGTTCGTGGTGTTTTTCTAATTTTCATATGAATTCTTAAATTGTTCTTTCTTCATCAGTGAGGTATGACACTGGAACTTTAATGGAGATAGCATTGGATATGTAAATTAATTTTGTTCATCTAGTCATTTTCAAGAAAATAATTCTACTAATCCAGGAATATGGAAGGTTTTTCTAGCATCTAGTGTCTTTTTTCATTTCTTTTTTCAGTGTTTTGATGTTTTCATTGCAGAGGTCTTTCTCTTCAGTTAGGTTCATTTCTAGGTACAATGTTGTTTTGGAGCTATTTTTAATGAGATATTTTTGCTAAGTTCTTTTCTGAGAGTTCTCTGTTCATATATAGAAAGGCTTTTTTAATATTGATTTTGTATCCTGCAATTTTACTGTGGTTATTAGATCTAAGACTTTTCTAGTAGGTTCTAAGGGAACTTATAGGTATAGAAGAATGTTATCTGAAAATACGGGTAGTTTGACATTTTTCCTAATTTATTTCTTTATGTCTTTGTCTTGTGTGGTAGGTATAGCTATGTAGCTTTCAAACTTTTGTTTTATTTACTTTATTTTGACTGATATTTGCTTTACACTTCAGCTTTCTCTTGTTTAGTATTATCCCTGTGTATCAGTTAGCCATTGCATTAATACCAACAGTTGTTTGCTTATGTTTTAGCTGTTTCCTGTAGGCAAGATATAGCCAGACTTTAAAATAAATAATGTGCACATCTGTCTCTTTTATTATGTAACTTTACATTTATTGTGCTTATTGCATAATTAGACTTATTTCTCTCAATTTTATGTCTTTTCTGCTGTGTGATAATTTTCTTTTATTCTGATTTCATAGTATCTATTGCATTGAATCGTATTTTTAAAAACAGATTTAGAGTTTACCAATTCCATTTATTTGTTTTTATTGGATCAACTTGAATATTTTACAAGGAAACAAGCCACCTGAAAAAACCAAGGACTTATCATTAAATAGAGAGATAAATAATGCTTAAGTGGTGTGATAAGCCAAAGGGAAATGTACTATTTAATAAGCCTACTGAAAGATATACATATAAATGTGAGCGTGTTTGTATAGCTGAAGGCTCTATAACAAAAATCAAGTGCCATGCAAGGGAAAATCCCTTCAATTTGTTAGTCAGGGTAGTCCAACAGAATCCCATAATAATATAAGCTATTGCCACAGTCATTGATTATCTCCCAGAACTTTAAGGTAAAACCCTATTATGACATACTTCGAACACAGGACTTGGAACACTTGGGCTTGAACTGACCTGGAAACCTCCTCCTCGAAGTCTAGTCCTCATAGTATTAGAAAATACTATGCAAGCTGCCAAGGGAGAAAAGAAATCAGTGTTCCTGTGCAACTGTAAAGCCTACGAAGGACAACAATGACTGGCCCAGGAAATAATCTCTATTGGTGCAATAGTGGCACTTTTAACTTGGGAGTAATCAACGGCTGTCTAATTGGACTTAAGGCCAGCTCAATGGAAGGGAACTCATACATGGTAATGTAAACATAGCCAAGTACACATGGCTGGAGAGGTCATAGACCCTAGAGTAGAACCTGCTTCTGTCACTTTACTAGACCAACAAATTTCTTAAAATATATTTTATTTATTATTTTTATTTTTTGTGTATGAATATATTGCCTGCATGTATATAAGTGTGCCCATGTTGTGCAGTGCCCGTGGAGGTCAGAAGAGGGCATTGGATCCCCTGAAACTGGAGTTACAGACAGTTGTTAGCCGCCATGTGGGTGCTGGGAACCAAACCTGGGTCCTCTGCAAGAGCAGCCAGTGCGCTTAACTAATGAACCATTTCTCCAGCCCCAGAAATTCCTTACTATATTCTAAATAGGTATCCTTATATGCACAGACCATTGTAACTTTCACAACTCATCAAAGAAGCTTCTTTTTGCAACAGATGGAGACTGTTAAAAGTTTCAAAACTGGTCAAAGGCAGAGAATAAGTGACTGGGAAGTGCTCAGTCCTAAGCAATACGTTTACAATACAACCTCCACACCTAAGGCTCAGGGACCATCATGCAAGATGGGGTAGAAAGAGTGTAAGAACCAGAGGGACAAATCACCTACTGTTAGTTAATGCATTCTAGACATGATGGAGAAGCTATACAAATGAAATCTTTACAGTATGGTAGTCTAACAAGATCTGCATAATGATAAAACCAGTTGACATGGGAAGGGGAAATTTTATGGGTCCCACCTCAAGATCAAGAGCTATAGGCAATTAATGGTTGCTGAGGGAGCGAGGATCAGTTTTTTTCTAGTGATTAGCTCCCTGAGAGGTTATCTAATCCCAAGTGGGCAGCCCTAATCACAGGTACACATTAGTACCACGAAATGGATTCAGTGCATTACATACATATTTATGTATAATTTTATATATATATATATGTGTATGTATGTAAAACAATAATAAGCAAATAAGAGGACAAGAAAATACTTTTGTATAACAATCTCAAAAATACAAAAAGTTAAAATAGGGGCTTCTTTCTTGTATTTCATTATTTAGTCTTTCATTATTTACTATTAGTAATTATTATCATTAAGCTTATATTTAACAGTAACTTTTGGAATATTTTCTTCTCTTATTCCCTTTGTTATTTTCCATTAAAATTTTTTATTAAAATATTTTTATTATAGTTTTATTTATTTATTGGGGGTAGGGTGTGTGATGGCTTACATTTGGAAGCCAGAGGATAGCTTGTAGGACTCAGTTATTTCTTTCTACCATGTGGGTCCTGGGCGAACTGAGATCTTTAGGCTTGGAGGCAGATGTTTTACCCTCTGAGCTATCTTGTTGGACCCCACATTTTCCATTTTAGTCATTGTTAAGTGCACAATTCAATGGCATCATGTACATTAACGGCGCTGTGCCACCATTACTACTATTTCACAATATTTTCATCCTAAACTGAAAATCATTACCTATTACAGTTGTTCTCTTTTGTTTTCCCTCAGTGTCTGGTAATCTTGATTCTAATTTCTTTTTCTATAAAATCGTATATTCTAAGGATATCACATAAATTGAATCATATATTTGTTATTTTTTATTTGAATTGTTTCACTTGGCAATGTGCTTATTTTTATTTTATGTGTACAAGTGTTTTGCCTGCATGTATGTAAGTGCACTGTGTGCATGCAGTGACTGCCGAGGTTAGAAGAGCATGTTGGATCCCCTGGAACCGGAGTTATGAGCAGTTGTTAGCTGCCATATGGGTGCCAAGAACTGATCCCAGGTCCTCTGTAAGAACAGCGAGTGCTCTTAACTACTGAGCTATCCCTCCAGTCTCCCAGTGTTTTTAATGTTCATGAATATTATATAATGTGTCAGTATTATATAATGTCAGTATTATATAATGTGTCAGTATCTTTTGTTCAAAATTCTGTTTTTATTTTTCACTTCTTTGTAAGACAGAAAAATATTTTGTTGCATGTATATAGTACATTTTTAAAAAGCATAATGGAGCCAGGAGTGGTGGTGCATGCCTTTAATCCCAGCACTCAGGAGGCAGAGGCAGGCGGATCTCTGTGAGTTCAAGGCTAGCCTGGTCTACATAGTGAGTTCCAGAACAGCTGGGGCTACAGGGAGACCCTGTCTCAAAAAGACCAAAAAAAAAAAAAGGATAATGATTTTTTATTTCTTCCTTGAGAATTTAATACATGTACATAATTTTTATTGTATCCACCCCTACTACCCCCTCTAACCCCAATATGTCTCCCTCCCAAATTCATGTTCTTTTCTTTCTTAAAAAAATAACCCATTGAGTCCAGTTACTGCTACCTGTATGTGCATGGGTCATGCCCCCTAAGAAAAATTACTCCCCGCAGCAGCCATCAACTGCCAATGGCTCTTCATCTAGGGGTGAGCCTGTTGAACCCTTCTACTGTCCATGCTAGAATTTTGACTGGCTTTATCATGTGCAAGTCCTGTGCTGGTAACTAAAGCTACTGGGCGTTCATGAGTGCAAAGGCTATGTCATATCCACAGGACAACATTTCACAGCACTCTTCCTCATCCGCTGACCATTACATTTTTTTCAACCACTCTTCTATGAGGTTGCCTGAGCCTTGGAGGAGTATAGACTACCTTTTGTTTATTGCCTTTTAATGGTCGGTGGCTTGTGCAGTTTTATTTGGGGGAGGACTGTTAGAAATGTTATAGTAAAATTAGTATATAATTGTCTAAATTTTGCTTTTTAAATTTATTTGGTTCTAAACTTAGAGTTGTTGGATTATCTGATAACATTTTGAGAATTTACCCATTTTTTTTCACACATCTTTACCAATAATACACAAATGTTTTAGATTCTCAGACCCTCACAAACACTTGCTATTTTCCATTAAAATACAATCATTTCCAATACATTCCCCTGTAGTGTGGAAAGCATTACCACATCCTGGGTTTTGATTTGCATTTTCTAATGGGCAGTGATAATGAATTTTTCATATGCTATCCATCCGTTTTTATACCATTTTCTTCCAAAATAGCTGTTCAATCCTTTTCCCACTTTTGACTTAGTTTATCTGTTATTTGGTTAAAAAGTGTTGCTTAATTATTATGTATATTGATCTTTTTATCAGAGATATGATTGGCAATTATTTTTTCCCTATTTGAGGGGTTGTCTTTTCACAGTCTTGGAAGTGCCATTTTGTGCGTGTGTTTTTAATTCACCAAGTCCAATTTGCCTATTTTCCCCCTTTGTTGCCATGTTTTTGGTGCTGTATATAAGAAATTATTGTCAATTCCACTGTCAGGAAGATTTCCCCAGTATTTTCAGGATTTCATAGCTCTTATGTTAAAGCTTTGATCTGTCCTCAGTTAATTTGTATGAACTTTACAAGGAAAGCAGCCAACTTTTATTTTGGCATGTTTCTATCCAGTTTACTCAGCCTCTTTAGTTAGTAAGACCTTTCTGTGATAAAGTCTTGGCACCCTTATTGAAAATCAGTTTACCATAAATCATAGGATTTCTTTTTGGGCCCTATAGTTCTGGTAAACAAGTCTAAATGTGTGTGCTTAATGTCAGTACCACATTGGTTTGATTTCTGTTCCTTTGTTGCAAATTCTGAAGTCATTAAGAGAGATATCTAACTTTGTTATTTATCAAGATTATTTTGAGGCTGGAAAGATGGCTCAGCAGGTTAAGACCTTTGCCATCAAGTCTGACAATCTGAGTTGAATTCCCAGAAACATATGGTGGAAGGAGAGTGCAGACTGCTAAAAAATGTCTTCTGATCTCCATCTGCACTGTGTAGCATGTGCGTGTCCCCCAACAAATACACAAATAAATTAATGAATAAATATATAATTTTTATGAGATTATTTTGTTTAATTGGGGTCCTTTGGGATTACATTTGAATTTTAGTGTAGATGTTTCTATTTTTAAAAAAACAAAACAAAAGCCGGGCATGGTGGTGCACGCCTTTAGTCCCAGCAGAGGCAGAGGCAGATGGAGCTCTGTGAGTTTAAGGCCAGCCTAGTCTACATAGTGATTTTCAGGCCAGGTGGGGATACAGGGAGACCCTGACTCAAAAAGACCAAAATAAACAACAACAACAACAACAACAAAACCCAAAAACCTTTGGGAGTTTCATATGGTTTTCACTGAATCTGTAAATGTTATTGGCTATTTTTTGGTCTTTTTGAGACAGAGTCTCCCTGTGGCCCCAGCTGGCCTGGAACTCACTATGGAGACCAGGCTGGACTTGATCTCACAGAGATTTGCTTGCCTCTACCTCCTGTGTGCTGGGATTAAAGGTGTGTACCACCATACCTGGCTCTTTTATGTTAATGTTCTTAAGTCTTCTAATCCATGACTACTGATGTCTTTTTATTTTATTCATGTCTTTAATTTTTTCATCAATAGTGGAAAGACTGTTACAGGGGTGATATGCTACTTTCCGATTGGATTTGATGTCCACTCCACAGGAAGAGATTCATGTCTGGTACTGCAAATCTGGTCAAAAGCCTGTGTCTGGGGATAGAATAGGTCCTAGTGTGGATGCTACTACTTTTATTTTGTTGAATGTGCCCATCATTTAGGCAATCTGATGTGCCTGTCTTATTGCCTTTTAATAGCTATGTTCATTGGTAGAGAATAGCACTGTTGTCAGGCTTGCTCAGGGAAGCTTCTTTTTGTAGTGGCAAGCAATGAGTGCAGACACTCATAACTGGCCAAAATACTGAGAAGAAATGATTGTTTAATTCTTACCCATCAATGGAAATCTATGTCATACCTCTAAGGCTCAGGGAACATTATGGAAGAAGGGGTTGGAGAATCTAAGAGCTAGAAGATGGGAGAGAGGTGTGGAATGTTGACTTCCATGGTAGGACTCTTGCACTCTAGAAGTCAGAGCAATTTTGATTATGTGCACAAAAATTAGACCCATTAACATCCTATCATGGAACAGGGAGGAGATGATGAGACCCCATCATTTCCTGAGGATTTCTATACAACATTTGATGGGGGGAAATGGAGCGGCATTTTCTTCAGTAGGCATTAATGTAATTCTTATAGGACCCTATTTATTTCCCATGAGAGTGGCACCCTGAAACTCTATCCTGTCTTGTCCTGCCTATCCTGTCTTCTGCTCCTGCACGAACTCCTACCGTGGTAACACCCTCTATGTTGTGATGTTGTCAGAAAGTCCTGAACAGGGGGCTGGAGAGATGGCTCAGTGGGTAAGAACTGAGTCTTCTGGCTGTTCTTCCAGAAGACTCAGGTTCAAATCCCAGCATCCACATGACAGCTAACAACTGTCTGTAACTCAAGTTCCAGGGTATCCGACGCCCTCCTCTGTCCTCTGCAGGCATTGCATGACCCCGGGGCACTTACATACATGTAGGCAATACATACATACACATAAAAATAATAAAATATAGCCAGGCGTGGTGGCGCATGCCTTTAATCCCAGCACTCGGGAGGCACTGTCTCAAAAAGACCAAAATAAATAAGTAAATAAATAAATAAATAAATAAAATAATAATAAAATAAAATATTAAAAAAAAGAAAGTCCTGAACAGATATTAGTCCTCCTCATCTTGCACATTCAGAAATGGTGAGCTAATCAAGCCTCTTTGCTTTAAAAACAATATTTATTTTTTTGCCGGGTATGGTGGTGCATGCCTTGAATCCCAGAACTTGGGAGGCAGAGGCAGGCAGATCTCTGTGGGTTCAAGGCCAGCCTGGTCTATACAGTGAGTTCCAGGCCAGCTGGGGCTACAGGCAAACTTGCAGAGGCCAGAAAATGGCTTTGGATCTCTTGGAACTGGAGTTACAGATAGTTGTTATGCACTATGTGGGTGCTGGAAAACAAGCCCAGGTCAGCCCAACAAATCCTTTTTCTTATATATTCCCCAGCTCAACTCCAACAATAACAATAGGAAGTGTGGTAGCAGGAAAGATTGCTACAGTTGTCTAAGAAGCTTTGCTGTTTTCCTTTCCCAACTACATGTCTGTATGAGGAAAGGATTTTATATATCTTCAACCAAAACAACGTAATGCAACAGATTGAATGCATAAGCATATATGACAGCCTGTTTTCTACTAAGCCAGACATTATAGACATTTTCAGAAATGTAAAATAATTCCAATTCTTTTAAAAAAATAGGCCAAAGGGTTTATTTTTAAATTTTTATTTTTCATTCAATTTTTGAAAATTTCATGCACTATACTTCAATTGTTTTTAGACTTTCTCCCCTGTCTGAACTCTTCTTAGAGCCCTCCCTCCCCTGCCACTGGATTTTATGTACTCTGTCATATATATTAAGCCTATAGAATCAAATTCGTGTCCCCAAATGTGTCCATCCACTGGAGCCTGGTTAATCTATCTAACATCACACCATTAAAGAAAACTAACTCTCTGTCTCCCAGCAGTGATCAGTTGCCAATATTTCATCAGTTAAGTTGCTAGGATTTTGTCTGGCTTGAGTTTGTGTGGGTCTTGTGCATGTTGATTCTTGGTCCGTTTCTTGTTTTATAAAATAAATTTGTTTTCATAAAATATGTTCACATGCAGTTAGTTTATGTCTGTTCTTTAAAATAAATTAGATCTTTAAAATTGATTTAATATTAATAAATATAATAGGCATAAACAATGCGACTTGAAGTTAATAATTAAGATTACAGGAAGGATCTCAAGTCCATAAATTACCATCTAGCTCAGTGTGGTAGCGCATCCTTTTAATCACAGCACTTGGGAGGCAGAGGTAGATGGATCTCTGTGAGTTCAAGGCCAGCCTATTGAGAGTCTATCTAAAAGAAAAGAAACAAAAAGAACCTGTTTTCAGCTGGGTGAGGCTAGATTTGGTTCCTAATGAGTTGGGGGCCAGCCTAGGCAAGAGGAGACTGGCCTCAAAACAAACAAACACAGAAAAAAAGATATATTAGTTTTATTTAACCATTTTTAACAGCTGAATATTTATTCTATAAAGCTTTATAGATTATACAGTTTTTATGTAGTTTGAACTACAGAGAGGAAAAGTTGGTTACACTGTTATAAAAATGTGGTACCAATCAATCCAAGTTAAAAGCAGATTTGCACATGGTATGGCTTTCTGACTGGTCATCATGATGGTCAGTTCTAAGTATAAACTTCAGAATTGTACAGAAATGAGGCTTGAATTTTTGTTATTTATACATCCGATATGATTGTAAACTCAGAAGCCTAACTAGTAATAGGTTTAGGTATTCAGGAATCAGTTCCAATTTTTGACAGGAATGCACCCGTCTCTGTCTATTCAAAAAGGGCACTCTTAGATGTAGTCCTGTATTCAGTGTATGGTGGATATATATTGCAGATACTAAAAACATTAAATGTCAAGTACAAACTAGGATATTTTGTTTTGAAATGAGTTTTCATTAAGAGTATACAAAAACAAATTTACCTTATTGAATAAAACATTCTAAGTGAACCTAAAACTATGCCTTTTAAATGTAAGAATGCTTTTCTTTGGTGAAATATACCAATCATATCTATATATAGCAAACCAAAACTGTGTATAAATAGTCTTCACACAGCAACAAGAAACATTTTAAAAGGGTCATAAATATATAAAGCACACTAGAAATATGTTATAACTTAGCTCTTCACACTTGAACTACTCAGTTATGCACTAATACCACAACTTAAGTTTTCTTCCAGAAACAGTGGTTTTTTCATGTTAACTGTATGTAAGATGGGTGGAATAACAAAGGCAAAAACAGTTATCAACACAAATCCTAAGAATATGTTGAGGTTTTTCCTTGGAAATATTATTTCCTGAAAGGTCTTACTTTTATTTTTAAAGAATTTCCCATTGCTGCCATTTGCATCTTTTTTTTTCTGAGACAAAGGAAATGTCTCAGATCTTTATGTATCTCTGTGTGGAAAAAGGATGTGATTCTAGAAGGGGGAAAAAAAGAAGAAAACAAACATTGTTTCGGACGTCTCTGTCAACCCAAATGAATAAAATACAAATGCTTAGTGTAGTGCTAGTTAGAGAAACAAAAATGAGCACTCCTAAGAGAAATCTAGTGCTCACCATTACCTTTTTATAGTTGTGTGTATAAAGACATTTGGATACTTTGTAGTCACTTATTTAAAGCTATGTACTTTAAAAACCCTTGAATGTTCCAATCCTTCTTCTAAGCAGGAGCTTCAGGCAAGTTTGTTTCACGTTCTGAGGCTAGATAGTGGTAACTAGGGGCCACTGGTCTTCTAGTGTCCTGCTGAAACCAGTTCCAGTGTCTTTGCTGGCTGCCCAGTAAATCAAAGTCGATTTTTTTTCTGCAAGTACTTTAACATAGAGTCTGTCCCCTCTGCAGAGCCCCAAATTTTCTTCAGCATTTTGCATTCCCTCTCATTAGCCACTCCGACTCTTTCTTCATGTTATGGCAAAGTAGGGTTTTGGACTCCTGCAGGACAACTGTGCTACATGAGGTGAGCTCCTTGATTCAAATCATGACTTCCTGGCTGAAGGAGCCTGGCCAAAACACCTGGGAAACCAGGCCCTTGTCATATGCTTCTCTCGCTGTCAGTCTCTGCCCACTGATCAACATTTCATTTGCAGAGGCTCCTCCCATAATCTTGGGAAATGTAAAGGAGGAACAGCCATCTGGACTTTGTCCAAAGGTGATGTAGGGTGTTTGAAACCAAGCCTTTTCATTAGCCCAAACCACATCACAAAGAGGCAATATAGATGCTCCTAGTCTAACTGCTGGGCCATTTACTGCTGCAAAAATAAGCTTCTTAAACTGAGTGAAAGTATTCACAAAATTCTTAACAGAATCTGCCATTTTGGTGCTTTTCCCTTTCCTGTGTTCTGTAAGATGCTATATAAGGTATGCAAAGTTGAGGCCACTGCAGAAGACACTGTTAACTGAGCTGAGCAGCACCAGCTTGCTGTCATCAACAGCCACCTTGTTCATCGCATCCTGGATTTCTTTCATCACCTCTAGATTTAGTGAGTTATTCTCTGATGATTTTGTGGATAAGATGATGTGGGTGAAACTATCTTGCTTCCTGACAACAGTCTCTTTGAATCTGAAGGAACTCTCTGTCAGCCTTGTACTGAAACGCTGCTGCTTTTCAGAAGGCTATCTTTGGCTGCCAGTAATTTGCTTTTTCTTGGCTGTCTGTTCTGTAAGAGATTTCTGTGAAGTAGTTCCCGTTTTTGGTACTGGACCTGTGAATGAAGATTGAGCGTCTCCAGCAATAGCCGAAGCTGTTGTTGTGGCCAAAGTCACTAGTTGAAAAGACTGACTTTTTGTGGTAGTGGCCATGGTCATGGCTCTGGTCACTTAGCCAGATTTATTTTTTTCTGGCAACCAAGCAGGTAGCTTGGCTGTGGTCACCGGCCTGGATGGAAATTGATCTTTTCTGGCAATAACTGATGGTGTGGCTGTTGCTGTGGTCACTGGAAGAGAAGATTGACTTGTTGTGGTAATGGCCACTGGGCCAGAAGATGATTGACTCTTTTTGGTAACTGCTAAGGATGTGGCTTTGGCTTCAGTTACAGGTCTGGATGGAGACTGACCGTTGCTGGAAACTGCTAAGAATGGGGCTATGATTGTGGTTACTGGGCCAGATTGACTTTTTCTGGCAACTACCAAGCTCCTGCCACTGGCTGAAGTCACCAGGATAGACAGAGATTGACCTCTTCTCGAGTTGGCCAAGCAAGTCGCCATGCCTAGGGTCATGTGGCCTGACGGAGATTGGCTTTCTCTGGAAAGGGCTAAGGGGTGAGGCCACAGCTGTGGTCACCAGATCAGATGAAGACAGACTTTTTCTGGCAACAGCCAAGTACGTTGCCATGGTTGCTGTCTCTGGGTCAGAAGCCTGTGGTGCTACTGACTCTATCTGGGGACTGTTCTCCATCCCCATTTTCTCTGGGAGGCCCAGGAAAGCTTCATTAGGGTCCTTGGTGGCTACTTTCTGTGCCATCATGTCTTGGTTCCCCTTCTTGGTAGGACCCAGTTTCTTAGAGTCCTTACTCTGAAAGCCAGCCACCCATGCCTTTCTCTTAACCGAACATTTAGGCATACCTGACTCAGTGGGGTCCATGTTTTTCTGTCTGAAGAGGAGGTGGTGGGGCAGGGTGTTCCTCAACTTTCAGACCGCTGCAAATTAGTTTGTAGGCTTTGTCTCGAACAAGGATGATCTGAGAGAGGCGGCTGTAGGTAGAGCTGGAGCTCTGGCTTTCTTGTGTAGGTGTGAACAGTCTGCCAGCTATGTCAGCCAACTACATCCGCCATCCAGTTGAAGTCATTGGATGTATTCCTCCTCTTACCAGGGCCTACTTTCAGTTTCCATGTGACATCCTGGGTGCCTTTCCGTAGGGATAGTTGGTCCAGCTTCCTTTCTTCTTTTTTCTTTTCTCAATAAACCTTTAAACCTGATTCAAATAAACCCTTTTACTCCTCCAAAGGTACTTCAGTAACTGATAGTCAGAAACCAGTATTACTCAAGACTGTGGTTCAGGAAAGGCAGTCATTTCTGTACTTGAAGAGAACAATGACTGCAAAATTTCATTTCTTAGACTCATACTCTATAGATACCACAGTTATTTATCTACTCACCCAATGAAGGATATTATGTTGCTTCCAAGTCTTACCAATTATGAATAAAGCTGCTATCAATGTTGTTGTGCAGGTTTTTGTGTGGACAAGGAGCATTATTTTAAGAGTTTAGGCCATTTTCCCTCAGAATCTGTTTTAAGAATTTAAAAATTAGCGTATGAAACAATGGGTTTCATTATGGCATACTCACTCACACATGTATGGACTTGGCAAAAATATGGAATGCTTTTCAAAATTGCATGTCATCCTTGGGCCGGGACTGTGCTGATCTTCTCTATATAATCCCAAGTTTAGTGTCCCAGTTATCTTTTCTTACTGTGATAGTAACACTGACCAAAACCTACTTGGGGAGGAAAGGGTTTATTTGACTTACAACAAAGTCCATTATCAAGGGAAGCCAAGGCAGGAACTCAGGGCAGGAACCTGGAGGCAGGAGCTGAAGCACAGACTGTGGAGGAACACTGCTTAATGGCTTGCTCCACTGGCTGGTGCTCAGCCTGCTTTCTTATACAAGACCACCTACCTGAGGTGGCACTGCCTACAGTGGGCTGGGCTCACCCATATCACTCAACAGTCAAGAAAATGCCCCACAGATATGACCACAGGTCAATCCAATGGAGAAAATTCCTCAACTGAGGTTCCTTCTAACCAGGTGTGTCAAGTTGACAATTGAAATGGTCTGGCACATTTAGACTATGTAGTGTTAAAGAGAGCACTGGCCACATGGTTCTGAGTTCCTGACGTCCTAGTTTGCTTCTCTATTGCTGTGATAAAACATTGACCAAAAGCAACTTGGGGATTAAATGACTTATTTCAGCTTACAGGTCACAATCTGTCCTCAAAGGAATCCAAGGCAGGAACTCAGGGGAGGAATCTTGGAGGCAGGAGCTGAAGCAGAGACCATGGAAAAACACTGCTAACTGCCTTGCTCCCCCTGACTTATTCAGCTACCTTTCTTTTCTTGTTTCTTTAAATTTTTTTGAGAAAAGGTCTCTTTGTAGCCCCAGAGAGCCTGGAACTCACTATGTAGATGAGGCTGACCTCAATCCCACAGAGATCCACTTCCTCTCACCTCCAAAGTGCTGGGAGTAATGGTGTGCACCACCATTCCTGGCTTTCAGCTTTCTTATGTAGCCCAGGCCTACCTGCCCAGTGATGGCACCACCCACAGTGAGCTGTACCCTGCTACATCGATTAACAATCAAGAAAATGCCCCCAAAGACATGTACACAGGCCAGTCTGATTGGAGGAGATTCCTCAATTGAGATTCCCCATGTCTAGGTTTGTGTTGTGTTGACAAAATTAACCAGTACAATATACCCCTTGCGAACTTTGACACACAAACATGTCTCTTTAAGCCATAACCTTTCTTGATTGTCCCTAAGAATATCATAAAATCAGACCCAATTTTTAAAATATTTTTTATTGATTTCAGAATTTCATACAATGGATGCCCAGCACTCAGGAGGCAGAGGCAAGTGGATCTATGTGAGTTCAAGGCCATTGTGGGTGGTCTACATAGCAAGTTCCAGGCTACCTGGGGCTACAGGGAGACCCTGTCTCAAAATAAGTAAATAATTTTAAAAGTCCCACAGTCCTTATAAATGTCAGCACTTTAAAATTTCGAGGTTTCCTTAAAATTTCCAAGTCTCTTAACTGTGGATTCCTAAAATAGAAAAAAAGTTAAATACTTTATTTCAAAAGATGAGAACTGAGGCACAGTTACAATCAGATCAAAGTAAAGCCCAAAGCCAACAATATAAATCAAATCTTACAGCTCAGTGTCTAGTATGTGAAATTCACTTATGATCTTCTGGTTCCAAATGGCTTGGGTAGTTTCACTTCTCCAGCTCTGCCATCTTCAGTAAATATAACTTGTCTTACAGGATTAGGCTAGCTTAACTCCACACCTGCCACTGTCCTTGATGGATGTGTCCTGGCATCTGCAATATCCTGGGGTCTCCACAGCAGCTCAATGCTACACTTTCACTAATGACCCCTCACAGCCTCTCTTATGACCTTGTCATTCAGTGCCAAGTCTGTTCACTATGATCCCTTCATACCTTCATAGCTATTACCACATGGGGCATTCTGACATATTGCCAAATTTGGCTCCCAGCTTGAGATGCAGCATTGACCCTCTCTGGATCACAGCTTCTGTGTGCTGACCCTGAGGGAATAATGTCTAGGAGATTTCACCTCAAAGATGTTGATCTCTTATTAATCACATCTGATCCTTCAGTGCCAGCTGACCAGAACTGAGTATCCCAGTAAAGCAAAAGTATTACGTCCACAATTCTTAATCCAAAATTCCACACAAACAACCTTGATAAAGTCTTGGCCTCCCACTGAACTGTCACATGCCAGGTCTGAATTGTCTGCGTTGCTCTCAGCATTGTCTTCCAAGTTCCTATTAAAGAGCCCATGAAGCTCTGAAGACTCAATAGCTTTTACCAGCAATGAGAGTTCTATTCTTCAATTTCCTCACCAACAGATGAATTATCTTATTTTATGTCTATTGATCTTTGCTAGATAGGTATAAACACAGATCTTTTTACCATTTTAGTACTTTTTACTATTTGTTTCCTTATTGTTAAATTTTTTTTCTTTTTTAATTTTTAATTATTTATTTAATAAACATAATTAGAAGAAACATTTCATTACAACAGCATTGACACATTCCATAACAATTTCCAGAGATAAGATACATCTCTTTCAAAATTGGCTGTAAATTTTTAGGTTTACAGTTGAATTAATAGAGTTATACAATATTGAACTCAGTATAAACCCTATAAGACATAAAATTGAATGATATTTTACCCTTTAAAAAATATCTCCATTTCATTTTAAAATATGCTGTTTCATACAGAAAAACTCATTTTTAATGCAACTAACACTCAGATGTTTGCACATGATTCTCTAATCTCTATATATCTTATTATTACTAGTCACAGTCAATGACTTTTTTAAAAAATTATTTAATAACCACATGATTAGAAGCATTTCATTACAGCATTAACATATTCAATAACAATTTCCAGAGCAAAGATGCTTCTCTTTCAAAATTAGCTGTAAATTTTGAGGTTCACAGTTAAATTAATACAGTTATACAGTATTGAACTCAGTATATACCCTATAAGACATAAAGTAGAATGAGTTTTTACCCTTTAAAGAAGATCTCC
>NW_008347808.1:4104553-4113149 GCF_000622305.1 Nannospalax galili | reverse complement strand
TTGTGTGTTCTTTAAATTCAGTGAATTCTTTTATCGTATTCATCATTGTTCTTTTGAGTTCCATGTCCTGCATTGTCTCTAGGGGATTCTCATTGTGCTCCTCTAGAGGATTACTGGTATTTGGTGGGGATATGTTATTTTGGTTTTTCATGTTATTATTTTTTCTCTGTGATTTTGACATGTGAATTTCTTTTGTAGTTTCTGACTCTTGTGTGATACTCGGGCCTTCAAGTTTAGTTCTGCTTCTTTTATTTTTGAGCTTTATGTGTCTTTGTGGTTTACTTTTTGGGTATGAAGAGTTGGTTCGTCTAAGCTTCTGGTTCTCTCTTTTGATTTTATATTGTTGAGGCCGGATTGATTTTGTCTTCAGGAGTTCCACGGTGGCCCAATTCCAATGTGGATCAGAAGTTTTCAGACTTTCTCCTTAGGTCTGGAATCTTCTCAGAATGCTTTTGGCCTTAGGAACTTGGGTGACAATGCCCTGAGACCCTCGCCGTGGCCGCGCCACGCAGGGATGCAAAGGCAGATGGGGAGGGAAGAAGCCCCAAGATTTCCCAGGGAGTGGATTGAGTAGCTGGGTTGTACTGGATGCAAAGGATCAGGGAGAGTAAAGGTAAGCCTCGGAGCCCCAGAAAGAGGCTGTCAGCCCCAGAAAGAGGCTGGCGGGTGTTGGAGGACCAGGGAAGTAGAGGGAGATGAGGGCAGGGCCAGGACCAGAAGCGGTGCTCCTGGAGCCCAAGAAAAGGACTTAGTTGCTCTGGGTGAGAAGGATCAGGAAGCAGTATTGGTTCCCCAGGTGTCTGGGGCCCCGAGACTAGGAATGGCGCAGGGCCCAAACTAGGAGTATAGAATGGCGAGGGGGGGGATGGAAGGGTGAATGTCGCTTAGGGAGTCCCGGCGCGGAAAGCTGCGCTATAGACTTACCCCAAGAGGCCTGAGGATAGTCCTTATAAAATTTTAAGACTTCTTTGCATATTTTGCATAACAGTTTTTAAACTTAAAAAATATTTTTTTACAAATTTAATACAATATATTTTGATCATATTTAGACCTCTCTCCCCTATCTCTACCCCTTACTAGCCCTCCCAGTTTCATGTATTCTATCATCTATCTATCTATCTATCTATCTATCTATCTATCTATCTATCTATCTATATCTATCTTTCTATCTATCTATCTATCTATCTATCTATCTATCTATCATCTAATCTATCTATAATCTATCAATCATCTGTCTATCTACCTATTGAGTCAAAGTTTTGTCTCCTAGTGCCCTTTGGTGTGGCTCCATCCACTGGAGCCTGGTTAACCTACCCAGAGTCACACCGTTAAAGAAGACTGACTCTTCCCCTCTCAGCAGCTGCAATTTGCCAATAGTTCCTCAGCTATAGTTGGTGTTTCTTACACACTTCCCTTCTTATATGCTAGGATTTTGTCTGGCTTGAGCTTATGTGATACTTGTGCATGATGTGACAATTGCTGTGAGTTCATATGAATAGCATCCCAGCTCTCTGAAAAACTCTGTTTCCTTGTGGTTATCTACCACTTCTAGTTCTTAACAATATTCCACTCCCTCTACTGCAATGACCCTGAGCCTTGGGAGGCAGAGGTTTGATATAGCTTTCCTACTCAGGGATAAGCAATCTGCAGTCTTCTTCTCTGTATATTGACCAGTTGTAGTTCTCTGAATTAATCACTACCCAATGCATGAGGAAGCTTCTCTTGGGAGAGTAGAAAGATGCATTAATATATGGGTATAACAGCAACTCATTACTAGTCAGTTTAATACTATATTTATTTAGCAGAATAATAGTATTAGGTAGTCCCCTGTGGCTGTTGACCAGTCTAGCAGCAGGTTCTTAGGCCTATATCAATGGCAGGTATGGGCTCCATCTTGTGAAACATAATGCAAATCCAGTCAGAAAATTATTGATTCCTCCCATAACATTTGTGTCACTATTGCATCAGTGGGCGTATTTTGCCAGACATCTTGTTGTAGTTTCTGGGATTCATCGCTGGGCAAGGTTGAGGATTACTTTTCTCTTCTGGTAGCATTCACCTTCCAGCACCATGGAAGCTTGCCAGTAGAGATGAGGCTTTGAAGTCAGTACCAGCTTCATTTCTCCTTGTTTGTTCTACACTTTATGTATATAGTGTCTTCATCAATAGGATCTTATCATCAAGTTCTGGTGGGAAACCAAGAGCAGGGGCAATGGCCAGTACTGTTTTTTATAGATATATCTTTTGCAAATATTTTCTTCTAGTCTGTAGCTTGCTTTTTTCCCCCTTTGACATTGCCTTTCTCAAAGCAGAAGCTTTTTAAAAAGTCTTAATGAAAGCATATTTTAGGAACTACTTCTTTCATTAATTATGCTTTGATGTTGTCTATAAACAATCATTGCCATACCCATGGCCATCTCATTTTTCCCCTCAGTTATCTTCCAGGACTTTTGTTTTACATTGTATATATAGGTTTGTTCATTCTTTTATGATCAGGAAATACATTTCTGAGGATTTCAATGCTGTTTGAGTTTTGAGGGGTGTTTGTTGGCTTACTGGATGATCCAGCCTTTGGAATTTCCTTGTGAATTTGAGAAGAATGTGTAGTTTCTCAGTCAAAATACTTAAGAGTGTTGTGTAGATCTGTTTATAGTGGCTTATAGTATTGTTAAAGTCTTACATACTTTTTGATCTACTGCTTGTTTGTTCTATTTTAAAATGTGACATACTGAAATCTCCATCTAGTTTTTGCTGATTTGCTTATTTATGCTAATTTTTGTCTAATTTTGTTCCATTGTTTTTCTGTCCCTGCTCTTTGGTGAATGATATATTTGTTATTGTTATGTCTTTATGGTATATATTGTTAGCTGTTATAAATTTCCTTGTCTTTAGTCAGAACTTTGTTTTTTGTTTGGTTTTAAATTTTTATTTATTGTATTTTATTTATGTGTATGTGTGTTTGCCTACCTGAGTTTATGTGTACGACTTGGTTGCAGGAGCCCTCAGAAGCCAGAAGTGAGGGTCAGATCCCCTAGGACTGATGTTTCAGGCATTTTTTTTTTATAAAATACATTATTTATTTTTATTTAATGTGTATGGGTGCATTGCTTGCATCTAGGTAGGTGCACCCATGTCGTGCATTGCCCTCTGAGAGTAGAAGAGGGCATAACTCTCCTGGAACTGGAGTTAACAGACAGTTGTTAGCCGCCACATGGATGCTGGGAATCAAACCTGGGTTCTCTGCAAGAGCAGTCAGTGCTCTTAACTGCTGAGCCATCTCTCCAGCGCCAGTTTTAGGAAGTTTTAGGCTGTCATGTGGGTGCTGGGAACCAAACCTGGGTCCTTTGCAAGAGTTACAGAGTTTTTTTTTAGATTTTTATTTTATGTGTATGCGTGTGTTGCCTGCTTGTAGGTCAGTGCACCCATGTCATGCAATGCCCGCAGAGGTCAGAAGAGGCTGTCGGATCCCCTGGGACTGGAGTTATGGACAGTTGTTAGCTGTCATGTGGGTGCTGGGATTCAAACCCAGTTTAATTGCAGCCTTGTTTTGTTTGATTTTTAAAGGCTGGGGCTCATATAGCCCAGGCTGTCCTTGAATTCTCTATGTAGCCAAGATAGCCTTGAATGTCTAATCATTTTCCCAGTACCTCCCAAGTGGTGGGATTACAGACTCCTGGCTCATGGTTTTGTACTAAAAAAAATACACTTGTATTGAAACAATTTCCCCTTTGGTTATTTATTACATGCTATACTTCAGAGACATTTTCTACTAAATAGACACTATTCTTTGAGTATGGACTGTTGTTTCCTGTGTCTTTGTCTCATGATGTTTTGTTAAGAAGTGAATATTTGAGTCTGTGAGATGACTCAGCAACCTGAGTTCAGTCCCCTTCACCTGTATGGTAGGAGGAAAGAACTGACTCCTAAAAGTTGTCCTATGACCTCCACACATGTGCCATACCACACAAGCACCTGCATGTGTGCGTACATACACGAGTGTGTGTGCGTACATACAATGTTAAAAAATGCAGTGAACTTTTTAAAGTAATAAAATGTGTTAATCCTTGAAATTAGATCTGTTCTTCTCGAGGATTTGTTGTAGTGTTGTTGTTTGCTTATTTACTGACTTTTAAGAATAATTCTGTAAAGTCTGTACTCTGTTTTGTGAAGCTACTGGAGTCTATGTTGGTTAACTCACTGGTCAGCTAATATCTGGACAATGATTTCATTAAATACTTGGAACCAATAAGCTTCCTGACCTTTGCTACAGCATGTCACTTATCTTTTGGGATATGTCTTTAACACTCAACCAGGCAGTTTAAAATTTGACCTTAGTGTACCTTATACTTTTATTTCAAAGTGTGCACAGTTAGTCTTGGAAGAGCAGAAACTTCTTAAGTCCTTCATGCGCATGCACATAGCCAGGACCTGTATCTGTTTGCATGTAAAGATGTCTTTCTAGATTTCTAATAATAGTTTTGGGCCTTTCAAACTGCCCTGTAAGCATGTCATTTTCCACTGTTAATTTCTCCATTTTCCACAAATGTTTTGATAGCCTTCTTGGTAAACCAATTTGTCAAGCTGTTTTTAAAAATATTTTATTATTTTATGTGTATGAGTGTATTGCCTACATGTATGTAAGTACACCTGTATCCTGAGGGAGATCAAAAGAGGGCATCGGATCCCCTGGAACTGGAGTTATGGATGGTTATTAGCCACCATATGGGTGCTGGGAACCGAACCTGGGTCCTTATATCCCAATGGCAGTGTCTTTTACACTGAATTAACTTCAAGTCAGGATGATAAAGTTCTCAGAACCTTTCAAACTTGATAAATAGAGAATATTCTTTACAGTTGGGGCCTTGAGAAACTCCAGCCACATTTTACCTCCTCCAACTGCTTCTAAACTGTTGGTTTCTATAGCTGTTGCAGTTGTCAGGCTGTTGGTGTCCAGTGTTGCTGCAGATTGAAGAAGACAATTTTCTTAGGATAACTTGAGTGTACCACAAAGGAGATTCAGTTCTTTATGCTGAATAAGCAATTCTCAGATTAAATCTTTAGTTGTGTACTTCAATCTATCTATCTATCTATCTATCTATCTATCTATCTATCTATCTATCTATATCTACCTATCTATCTATCTATCTATCATCTATCTATCATCTATCTATCTTATCATCTATGTATGTATCTCTCTATCATCTATTTATCATCTATCATCTATCTCTCTCTCTATCTATCATCTATCATCTATCTATCTATCTACTATCTATCTACCTACTATCTATCTACTATCTATCTATCTATCTATCTATCTATCTACTGTCTATCTATCTATCTGTCTGTCTGCCTATCTATCTGACAAAATACTTGCATCTAGAATATATAAACAAATCTTATAGCTTACTAATAAGTAGTGGCCAGGCATAGTTGCACATACCTGTGAACCCAGGACTCAGGAGGTGGAATCAGGAGGATCACAAATTCAAAGTTCATGAGTCCTTAGAGATACATACAGGAGAGAGAGAGAGAGAGAGAGAGAGAGAGAGAGAGAGAGAGAGAGAGGCAGAGAGAGACAGAGAGAGAGACAGAGAGATTGAAATTGCAAACACCTAAAATCCATCAGGGCTTAAGATATTCAACACTGTTAGCCATCAGGAGGAAAATCATTAAAACTTCAGCAAGATAATATACCCAATAGAATGGCTAAAATGCTAATACATGTTTCCAGGTGTTGGAGTGAATACTTATGAATAGATGAATAAATAAATTCTTTAAGGTGTGTTTACACAATGGAATACTACTTAATAAAAATGGATTATTGATTCACATGACAATGTGTATTAATTTTCAAAACATTGTGCATGCTTAGTTCTTTCAAAAGAACTTATATTGATTCTGTTTTTATTAAACTGTTCAAAAAAGTATATTGATTTTATTAGTCATTTTGTTCTTCTGTTAATAGCACAATACTACAAAATGGTTATGTTTGAAAGAAAAGAGGTTTGTTTTGGCTTATGATTGCACTTGAGTGGCCATATCCTGTGATGATCTTTATTTGTTTATTTATTTGGTGTCTTGAGATGATACAGGACATCACATAATGTGTTGGTTACTTGTCTCATTGCTGTGACAAAAAACCAGCAACCTAAGGAAGAGTCTATTTTGGTTTGAGGGTACAATCTGTTATGGCAGGGAAGTCAAGTTACAGGAGCTTGAGGCAGCTGGTCACATTGCACCTGCAATCAGAAAACTGAGAGAGATGAGTGATGCTGCTCAGTTCTTTCTCCTTTTTACCTTTCTTGGTTCCAAGCCCATGGAATGTACTATCCCCATTTAGGGTAGGTCTGCCCACCTCAATTAACCCAATATAGATGGTTCCTTACAGGCATCCCCAGATATTTATTTCCATGGTGATTTTAAGTCTCATGAAGTTGACAGTCAATACTATCACATGTAGCAAGAGATTGGGAGTGCTTGTGAATGTTTGTGTATCTCTGTGGACCTTCTTCCTCTTCTTATAAAGTGACAAGTAATAAACAATAGGGACTGTACTTTCATGACATTGTCTCATCTTAATAACTTCCTAAAGACTTTTACTTCAGTTTAATGACCAGATCTTAAACAGGATTGTAGAAGAGAATTTCCCAAAATTAAGGAAAGACATCACCATACAAATACAGGAAGCACGTAGAACACCAAATAGGGTCAGAAAAGAAACTCCCCACGACATATCTAGTAAAAACACTAAATGTACAGAATGAAGAGAGAATACTGAAAGCAGCAAAAGAAAAACAAGTCACATACAAAAGAAAGCCCATCAGAATTACAGCTGACTTATCGATGCAAACTATGAAAGCCAGAAGAGCCTGGACCAAGGTATTTCCAGTTCTACATGACAATAGATGCAGCCCAGAATACTATACCCAGAAAAAATGTCTATTATACTTGAAGGAGAAAGAAAAATGTTCCATAACATGAATAGCCTGAAAGAATACATGTCCACAAAACCAGCCCTTCAAAGAATACTCGAAACAATACAGAGAGCATAGAGAGAGAGAAACAACTATATCCTGGGGGCAACGAAAGAAAATAAACAAAGGTATAATCTAAGAAACACAAAATTAGACAGAGAACACAAACAGCAATCAAAATGATGGCAACCAATACACACATTTCAATAATAACCTTAAATATCAATGGACTGACTCCCCAGTCAAAAGACACAGGCTGAGTGAACAGATTAAGAAACAAAATCTATCTCTTTGCTGTCTGCAAGAAACACATCTCACCTTCAAGGATAGGCACTACCTTAAGGTAAAAGGATGGAAACGAATATTCCAAGCAAAAGGCACTAAGAAAAAAGCAGGGGTTACAATTCTAGTATCTGACAAAATAGACTTCATAGTAAAACTAATCAGAAGTGATAAGGAGGGTCACTTCATTCTGATCAAAGGAACAGTTAAACAAGAAGATACTACGATCCTTAACATATATGCACCAAATTCTGGTGGATCCAAATTCATAAATGCAACACTACAAGACTTTAAGACACAGACTAACCCCAACTCAGTAATACTAAGGTGTTTCAGTACCCCACTGTCTCCATTAGACAGGTCAATTGGACAAAGCATGAACAGAGAGACATTTGATTTAAATGATACCATACATCAAATGGAGCTAACAGACATCTTTCAATTATTCCACCCAAACACCAAAGAATACACTTTCTACACAGCACCTCATGGAACTTTTTAAAAAATTGACCACATACTGGGCCACAAAAAACCTCAACAAATACAAAAATATTGAAATAATTCCATGCATTTATCATAGCACAAAGCAATAAAGCCCAAACTCAACACTGGATGAAACCCTAGTCACTACATGAACTCGTGGCGATTGAACAACACACTCCTATACAAAGAGTGGGTCAAAGAGCAAATTAAGAAAGAAATAAAAGAATTCCTGGAATTCAACAGAAAGAGCATTACAATACAACACAACCTCTGGGACACATTAAAAGCAGTCCTAAGAAGGAAGTTTATAGCTCTAAGTGCCTATATTAAAAAATTAGAAAGAGCCCAAATAAATGACCTACCACTGCCACTCAAGGCCCTGGAAAGGCAAGACCAAATGAAACCCAAACCCATCAGAAGAGAAGAAATAACAAAAATCAGAGCAGAAATTAATGAAATAGAAACAAAGAAAACAATACAAAGAGTCAATTAATCTAAGAGCTGGTTCTTTGAAAAGATAAACAAGATAGACTCTTCTCCCAGTTAACCAAAAGAAAGAAAGAGCAAATCCAAATCAACAAAATCAGAGATGAAAGAGAAAACATTACAACAGGCACCCAAAAGTTCCAGACCATTATAAGGTAATATTTTCAAAACCTATATGCTACTAAATCTGAAAATCTAAAAGAAATGGATGGATATCTGAAATCATGGGAACCTCCAAAGTTAAACCAAGAAGAGACCAACAGTTTAAACAGACCCATAACATATAAGGAAATTGAAACAGTAATACAAAGCTTCCTAACTGAAAAAAGCCCAGGCCCAGACGGAGTTACAAAAAAAATAAAAAGAATTCC
>NW_008347808.1:4082181-4104523 GCF_000622305.1 Nannospalax galili | reverse complement strand
ATTATTTAATATATTCAAAAAGATAGAAATGGAGGGAAAACTCCCAAATTCCTTCTATGAAGCCAGCATTACTTTAATACCAAAGCCAGGTAAAAATACAACCAAAAAAGAAAATTATAGACCCATATCCTTAATGAACGTAGATGCAAAAATTCTCAACAAAGTACTTTCAAACTGCATACAGACACACATCAAAAAGATCATTCACCATGAGCAAGTAGGGTTTATCCCAGAGATCCAGGGCTGGTTCAATACATGCAAGTCAATAAATGTCATTAATCATATAAATGGACTCAAAGACAAAAACCACATTGTCATTTCAATAGATGCAGAAAAGGCTTTTGACAAAATTTAGCATGTATTTATGTTCAAAGTCCTAGAGGGAATTGGACTGGATGAAACATACCTCAACATAATTAAAGCTATGTACAACAAACCCACAACCAATATCATTCTAAATGGAGAAAAACTGGAACCATTCCCATTAAAATCAGGAACCAGAAAAGGATGTCCACTATCTCCACTCCTTTTCCACGAAGTACTTGAAACTCTTGCTAAAGCAATAAGACAGGAGAAGGAAATTAAAAGAGTACTAATTGGAAAAGAAGTGGTCAAACTATCACTTTTTGCAGATGATATGATGGTATTCATAAGAGACCCCAAAAGTTCCACCAGAAAACTGCTAGAACTGCAACACTTTCAGTATAGTGGCAGGTTGTAAAATCAATCTACAAAAATCAGTAGCCTTTCTATATACCAATAACAAGCAATTGGAGAAAGAATACAGGGAAATGCTCCCATTCACAATTGCTGCAAAAAATTAAAATAACTTGGACTAAGTCTGACCAAAGACAGCAAAGATCTCTACAATGAAAATTTTAAATAAAGAAAGAGATTGAAGACACCAGGAGATGGAAGGATCTCCTATGTTCATGGACTGGAAGAACTAATATTGTTAAAATTGCCCTCCTATCAAAAGCAATATATAGATTCAATGCAATTTCAATCAAAATCCCTATGACATACTTCACAGAATTAGAAAAATCCATCCTTAAATAAATTCATATGGAAGTACAAAAGTCTCCGAGTAGCCAAAGCAACTGTGAGCACAAAGAGCAACACTTGGGGGATTACTATACCAGATCTCAAAGTATACTACACAGCTATAGTCATAAAAACAGTGTGGTACTAGCACAAAATAGACACATAAATCAATGGAACATCATGGAAGACCCAAACAAAAATACTCGCAATTTCAGCCACCTGACATTTGACAAATGGTGCAAAAATAGACACATAGATCAATGGAACATCATTGAAGATCCAATCCTGAGTACATGCAATTTCAGCTACCTGATATTTGACAAAGATGCCAAGAACACACAATGGAGGAAATATAGCATCTTCAACAAATGGTGCTGGCAAAACTGGATCTCCACCTGTAGAAGAATGAAACTAGATCCCTATCTTTCACATTGCACAAAAATCAACTCCAAATGGATCAAAGACCTCAATGTGAAACTGGAAACCCTGAAACTATGAGAAGAAAATATTGGCAATAACTTACAGGATATAGGTCTAGGAAACGATTTTCTAAATCAGACAGAAGTCACTCAGGAATTAAGGTCAGCAATCAATAAGTGGGACCTCATTAAGCTAAAAAGCTTCTGCACAGCAAAAGAAACAATCAAACCAGTGAAGAGAAAACCCACAGAATGGGAAAAAGTGTTCACCAGTGACACATTTGACAGAGGTTTAACATCCAGAATATATAAAAAAACTCAAAAGGCAAAGAACCGAGAAACCAAATGACCCAATGAAAAGATGGGCTAAAGATCTAAACAGAGAGTTCTCAAATGAAGAAATAAAGGTGGCTAAGAAACATCGAAAAAGGTGTTTAACATTGCTAGTAATTAAGGAGATGCAAATTAAAACCATCCTAAGGTATCACTTTACTCCAATCAGACTGGCTAGGATCAAGAGAACAAATGATACCAAATGCTGGTGAGGATGTGGAGAAAGGGGAACGCTCATTCACTGCTGGTGGGATTGCAAACTTGTGCGGTCTCTATGGAAAACAGTGTGGAGAACTCCTAAAAAACTAAAAATGAACCTACCATATGACCCGGTTATACCACTCCTTGGCATATACCCAAAGGACTCATCCTATTGTAGAGACACTTGTACAACCACCTTTGTTGCTGCTCTTTTCACAATAGCTAAGAGATGGAAGCAACCTCAAGTCATGAGCGGTTAACAAAAATGTGGTATATTTACACAATGGAGTTCTATTCAGCAGTAAAGGAAGATGAAATAATGAAATTTTCAGGTAAATGGATGGATCTAGAAAGTGTCATACTAAATAAAGTAACACAAACTCAGAAAAACAAATGATGTATGTTCTCCCTCATATGTGGCTCCTAGCATCAAATCCTTTTAAATTCCAGGTCATTTTAATAAGATGATGCTATACAGCAGTCCCTTCTGTGTGAAATAACTACTATCATCAAGACTTCGGCTGAGCCTGATCCCTAAATGTAATCACAATTGGGCTTGTTGATGGCTGTGCTCATTCATTAAAGGAGTGCCAAGCAGGGTCACTGGACCCCCACCTCAATATCCAGCCACTCTTCCCAGCCAATGAGTCCTGCCTTGGAAGACAAAAGAAAAATGAGGAGGAACCCAATGGAGGGATGTTTTTGAAGTCCTTGTTAAGAAACTCCAATGGGCTCTCATATGAACATTTGAAAATTGCCCTGTTCTTTTTTCTAGTTCCCTTTCTAGAACTTGTAATGCTAATTACTCTTGCCTTTACTTCTCCTTTACATCTCCTATTCATGATTCAAGGACTTTCTTTTCCCCTTAGAGACAAGAGTTATGCAATTTGGGAGTCTTTTAGATATACCCACTGAAGAGGTACTCCAATCGCCTCACCCTGCGTCCCTGTTCAGCATGGAAGGAGCCAGAGTGGTCTGCGTCCCTATTCCCTGCGTCCCTATTGGTAATTTGGGTAACCCCTTCAGAGGATGACATGATAAGAATAGGAGTTAAAAATTGGCTAGGCAGTTAGGGTAAAAAGACCCCAAAGAAATGTAGTCAGTTTCTGGGCTAAAAGTCAATATGTCCTTGGGCCTTTTAGCAACATACTCTGTTCCAAAGGCCAAAAATGTCAAAAGTATTTGGGAGCTTGTATCCTTAAAAGATTTTAGGGTTACCTCTTCATAGCGGGGGGAATGTTGGAGGGGAGAGGGTGAGCATGGATTTGATCATTACACCTTATATGCATGTATAAAATTCTCAATAAAGTTTTTGTAAAAGTTAAAAAATGACTTACTTTTTAAAACCATAGCTGTATTACATTTACATTGTCATAATACTTAACAGTGGGGATTACATTTTCATACATGCACCCTCCAAAGACATAGTCAAACCATATCACAGTAGTAATAAAAAGCAGACTGCTGTCTTTGCAACATTAACTAATTAGTCCTTGTCATATGCTAGTTCATTCCCAGAACATGTTTAAGTGCCTAAAAAATATTGTAAGCACATTCTAGAATGAGTAAGGGTATGGTGAAAAAGAACATAGAAGATGCATATATCAATAAGATGGTGGTGATGGAGGAAAACTCTCAAAGAGATTGTTGTTACAGTTTTCACCCTGGGTGGGTACTAAGCAATGTCAGCCTCCTCTTGCTAGGGTCCCAGTGACAAACTAAAGTTCAGTACCACCAAAGTTCACGGCAGGGAATGAATGAATTTATCAGGCTTACTTCCAGAGCACCGGTGAGGGCTTAGGGGCAGGAGTGTGGGTGAAGCAAAAGCGGGCACACTGAGAAGTCCTCACCCAGCATAGATGCTGGTTTCCGTGTGACCACATAGATGAAGCCCCTTCCCTTACTCCTTCTCAGCCTATGTGCTCTAGGCCTTCACTGAAACCCTGAGGCCACATGCAATTAAGGTAGAATTGCAACAATTAGGAAGAGTGGCTGGTTGCACAGGTGAGGTCCCTTGATTCTCCCACCTCATCCCATGGGGAAATACCAACAGTCAACAAAAAGTCCAGCTATGATAATCTTTGGTGAACAGACACAACTGAACTCCCCCGAAGATGGCAGTTGTTTGGCTTGGAAGATAGTGCTCTAGAACAGAGATGTTAAATTTTTATGATGCAGTGACATTCAGACATAGTAAGCAAAATAAAATAATGAGTTCATGTGTTTTGGAATAATATGGCAGATTTTCAGATGATAAGGACGTGAGTGTCCCACACTTGACAAGCATTTCTAGGTTATTCGTGGATTCTTGGGAGACTAAATACCTCTTATTTTATTTATCTAAAATCTATGATGGGTCTTAGATGGGTGTGGGGGCTCATGCATATTTTCACCAGTGTTTGGCAGACTGAAGCTGGAGGATCTGGAGGACAAGGACACTCTGGACTGTAAAGCAAATTCCCTGTCTCAAAACGTAATCTGCTCTTCCTTCCTGCTTGCCTTCCTGCTTTCCTCCTCCCCCCTCCACTCCTTCCTTCCTCTCTAGCATTTCTTTCAATGTAAAGGCCAAATCTTTGTGATGAAGAGATATTAATTTAAGCCTATTCACAGATTTTTTTTTGTTATGTTTTTGCTCATATATATGGGGGTGCTCACTCATATACCCAGGCATGTGCCTATGAAGTACAGGGAAGTACACATCTGGTGGCTTCCTCGATCAGTCTCCATCTTATTTTTTGGTACAGAGTCTCTCACTGAATCTAAAGCTTATCATTTCTGCTACCCCGGCTTGACAGCAAGCGCCCATCTCCACCTGACTCTGCCTCCCAGCACTAGAATTTCAGGCACAGGCTGCCATACCTGCTTTTTTGCATAAGTGCCGAGTAGGATCTCATTATATAGGCCAGACAGAATTATCATCCTCTTGTCTTAGCCTCCAGAGTGCTGGGATTATAGGTATGTGTCTTCATACCCAGCTTTGGGATGTCTGCTTATTGGAAGGAATAGACACTGTTGAAGATTTACCTTCATTTACCTTAACCTAAGAACAAACTCTGAGGCTCTGTTACCCTCAGTGTCTTAGATGTGAATGCAAATCATGACTATGAGGATGAAACCAGAAAATAAGAGAAGAAATAGGGAAAGTTTGAGCTTTCTTAAATGTCCTAATGCAGCTTAGTTGGTGACAGAAATTGCCCTCAAAACTTTAAGAACATGTGGATTCCCTTGGTGTTGTACTGTTACAATTTCTGGTTGAGTAACTCTAGATTGGAGTGGTCATTTGCATTTCCTTTAAGCTCCTAGGGGATGATACTCTTGCTGGTCTGAGACCTACTCTGGGAGTAGCAAGGATCAAGAGGTTTGCTAAACTCCCTGCTGAAGGCAATATTTTACCTCTTCAAAGGGAGGAATGATAGAGTAGCAAAAAGCTCCAAAGTTTTCTGCATGAAACTCTGTATTTTAATAATGAAATGGAGATCTTTTTTAAAGGTTGAAACCTCATTTAATTTTATGTCTTATAGGGTTTATACTGAGTACAATATTGTATAACTGTAATAATTCAACTGTAAATCTAAAAATGTACACCCAATTTTGTAAGAGATGCAGCCTAGCTTAGAAAATGTTATTGAATATGTCAATGCTGATGTAATGAAATGCTTCTTCTAAGTATGTTGTTATTAAATAAATAATTAAAAAAGAAAGAAAGAAAGGAAGGAAGAAAGAAAGAAAGACAGGAAGGAAGGAAGTTTTTAGAAAAAAGTGATAGGGAGATATGGGAGGAGTTGGAGGGGAGGGAGTGGGCTTGGATTTGTTCAAAACACCTTATATGCATGGATGAAATTCTCAATAAAGTTTCTTTAAAAGTTAAAAAAAAATCAATAAAAGTAAGTTCTCTGATGTCAATAAATGTGATTTAATTTCATACCATCACTGAATATTTGCAAATGCAAATTCAAAAATATTGGGACAAAATAAAAGCATTTATCTGGTCATGTCATACTGACTTTTTGCATTCATTGCTTCCTTAGGCTTGTCTGTTAACTCTGATAACAGTATCTTGATCCAAACTACCATCTGATTAGTGTGTAAAATATCCAGGTAGTACCCATGTTGTTATGGAATGGGCCCTAGAGAGACAGAAAGATCTGTCTCCTAGAAACAGCTATGCCAGATATGTCTAGAGTTTTGAATTTCACATGTATAGAATGGTGATTACTGTTTCTTCCTAGAATGGTTGTAGATATTGTTTCATGCAAGATGAGAAATCATTTGGCCCACTTGTTATAATGGAGGCTCAACAAATTCTTACGGAGTCCTTTTGAAGAGTTCAGCTTTGCTTCAAGCCAGAGAGGAGGACTGAGGCTCAGAACATGCTGCAAAATGTTCAGGACTCTTCTATGTTTCAGCTTTAGTTGCTCACAATTTCTTCTGAACATACCCATTAAAAGTTGCTTAACTTTCTCAAAAAAAATTTGCTACTTGCTAGAGCTGTCCCTTTGTGTTTACCCTATCTGCTTTAAGAGAGATGAGGAATGAGGAATGTGACTATTTCTACTGTCTTCTTCCTTTACAGATTATTCCTCAGCTGTTCAGAAATTCTCCCAGACACTGCAGTCATTTCAGTTTGATTTCATTGGGGACACTCTGACTGATGATGAGATTAATATTGGTAAGTCTTCAGGTGCATGGGGCTATATTCCTCTATAAGCAGTCCAGAGACCAATCAGCTTCTTTGGGTTGTGGATGCAGAACAGCACATGGATCTCTTCATCTTTCCTGGTCTAGCCCCAAGCCCCTGGGAAGCTATTTAGGATTGTTAATGAAACAGTCTCTGTTACTGTTATTTTCCTCACATGCCGCAGCAATCCAGACATCTCCTGAACCTCCACTGAGGCTGTTGGCTGAGTCTGCAGGGAAGCTTTTCTTTATATCATCCAAAGCATGAAAATAGATGAAAAACGGATGTATTAAAAATGATCCTTATTAAGATTTTTCTGAGGAACAATTCCTCTAGAGTTTAAAACTAACACATTTCAGTACAGTTTTTCCAGCATTTAGAAATTTGGCAATCCATGTGCAGTGGATTTAATAAGCTATGTGATGTTGGACAAGATATTTCCCTTCATTGACTCTTGTTCTTGTCTTCTGTAAAATAGCGTTAATATCTATTAAGGTTATTAGAGAGGAAATTAAACAGTGGAGGCAAAAAAGATCTTTGTTTACTTTTGTTAAGAAGTTAAAGTGCCAACAATCTATGGCCCGTGAGCCAAATGCATCTCCCTCTCTATTTGTAAATAAATTGGACACAACAACACTTATTTAAGCATTGTGTGTGGGTGCTTTATAGGGTACAGTGACTACATGACCATCAAAGTTTGCGATATTTACTTTCTGACCAGATTAAAATGTTTTCTGTATGAAACAGTATATTTTAAAATGAAATGGAGATCTTTTTTAAGGTTAAAACCTCATCCAATTTTATGTCTACTAGGGTTTATACTGAGTTCAATATTGTATAACTGTATTAATTCAACTGTGAACCTAAAAATTTACAGCCAATTTTGAAAGAGATGCATCTTTGCTCTGGAAATTGTTATTGAATATCTTCATGCTGTACTGAAATGCTTCTTCTAATTATGTGGTTATTAAATAAATAACAAAAAATTATTTCTAAAAAATGTTTGCTGACCCTTGAGTTAAAGGATTAGTATAAAGTATTTGACAAATAAGAACAATGAACTACATAAATATCAGGAATGATATACTGTTACTGGAAAAAATGATGTACACACCTACAATGATGATGCCTAGGACTCAAATATGCACTAAAATATAATATTAAGAATTAATATTCTTAATACAATTGCACTGCAGTTAATTTGAGTAATAAATAAATATATAATGTATGAAGATCATTATGACAATATTCCTGCATAGTTAGCAGCATATTGGGCATACTATTTTAGCTTTTAAGTATTTTCCTGTACGTACACCATTTTCTTAAATTTTTTTCTTTCTTTCCCTTTGTTTTCTTTTTCTTTTTTGATTTTTCCTTTTATTTGTTTATTTTTGTATTTTTGGTCTTTTTAAGACAGGGTCTCCTTTAACCTTATCTGGCCTGGAACTCACTGTGTAGACCAGGCTGGCCTTGAACTCACAGAGTGCTGGGACTAAAGGCATGTGCCACCATGCCCGGATCCTATTTTCTTTCTTTTTTTTTTTTTTTAAATATTTATTGTTTTTATTCTATGTGTATGATTGTAATGTCTGCATGAATGTAAATGCACCCATGTCATTTAGTGCCCACGGAGTCCAGAAGAGGGCGTTGGATGCCCTGGAACCAGAGTTATGACATTTGTTAGCTGCCATGTGGGTGCTGGGAACTGAACGGGGGTCTTCTGCAAGAACAGTCAGTGCTCTTAACCACTGAGCCATCTCTCCAGCCCTTTTCTTTATTTTATTGAGACAAGGTTTTGTCTGGCCTTGAACTCTTGGTTATCCTGTCTCAGCCTCTCAAGTGCTGGGATTTTAGGCATACATCTGGCTCATGTATCATTTTTTCTTTGAATGCAATTTACTTCATAATACATACATAATTTAGCCTGAAAATGTATCTCAGTTGGTAGAGTACTTACCTAATATGCTGGAAGCTTTAGGTTTGATCCCCAGCACTGCAGAAAACTGTATATGGTAGCACATTTCTATAGTCTCAGCACTTCGGAAATAGAATCAGGAGGATCAGAAGTTCAAGTTCATCCTCAGCTGCATACCAAGTTTGAGGCAAATGGGCTGTATAAGACCTTACCCCAAAACATGAATTTTTTGTTCTTTTTTATAATTATTTTCTGATAATTTCATACACCACTACTGTATTTACATCTTTCCACCCTTCTTCTCTCTCCTCTTTCTCCCCTCCAACTCCTCCTGTGTCCCTGCTACTCTCAATTTTGTAACTTCTTCTTTAATTATTGCTACTACATAGGTGTGTTTACATACCTATTATCTATCTATCTATCTATCTATCTATCTATCTATCTATCTATCTATCATCTATCTATCTATCATCTAGTTATACATTTATCATCTATCTAATATATTCTACTGAGTCCATTTAGTGTCCTCTCAGGGGTCTTGTCCCTGGAGAAAATGGATTCTCTCTCAATAGCCATTAATTGCCCATAGTTCTTTGTCTTAAAGGTGAGACCTTGTGAAATTTCCTTCATCCACATTGGCATGTCAACTGATATTGTCATTATGCAGGTTTGTTTAGGAAACCATATTTTTGAGATTTCATGGGTGTAACTTTTCTGTCATGTCTAGTAAACACTATCTAGCAGCAGGCATCCTTGTCCTCTGGCTCTTTCTGTCCCCTCTTCCGTGATGCTTCCTGAGCCTTAGGTGTGAAATTTGTAATTGTAGATGTATCAGTTGGTGCTGAGCACCTCATGGTCAATTATTCACTAGACTTTGACCAGTCATGGGTATCTGTAATAGTCTCCATCTGTTTCAAAAATGAAATTCTTTGATGAAGGATGAGAGCTACATTTATCTGTGGGTGTAAGTATTTAGAATGTAGTTAGAAAATATATTGGTTTAGGAAAATCACAGTAGTAGGCTCTCTTCTAGGGCCTATAACCTTCCAGCTATAGGCGTTTGGCAGGGTTTCCAGTACCAAGCATGAATTACCTTCTGTTGAGCTGGCCCGAAGTCCAATTAGACAGTTGTTGTTTACCCCTAAGGTGGAAGTGCCACTATTGCACCATTCAAGATATCTTGCCAGGCTGGTCATGGTTGTGGCTCATAGCTTTCACAGCTAGGTAGAGTACTGGTTGCTTTTCTTCCTTGGAAGCTTGGATAGCACCTTCTGATACTATGATAGCTAGTCCTCAGGGAGGAGGCTTCCAGCATAGTTCCAGTCATTAGGAGTCACTTTAAATATTTTATTTATTATTTTTATTTTATGTGTATGAGTGTATTGCCTGCACATATGTAAGTGCAGTCATGTTGTGCAGTGCCAAAGAGGCTAGAAGAGGGTGTCAGATCCCCTGGAACTGGGGGTGTTAGCCACCATGTAGGTGCTGGGAATTGAACCCGGGTCCTCTGCAAGAGCAGCTAGTGCTGAGCCATCCTTCAGTCCCAGGGAGTCACTTTAATACTTTATCTATTTAGCAAAATAATAGTATTTGGCTCTCTCCTATGGCCTCTGGCCTGTCTAGCCACATGTTCATAGGCCTGATAGCAATGTCAGGAATGGGCTGTATCTTATGAAGCTGACCTTATATCCAATTAGAAAATGATTTGTTATGTGCATACTATTTGTGCTATTATGTTTCATTATTGCGCCAGAGTTCAAATTTTGCTAGACCAATTGCTGTTGAAGCAGGCAGGATTCACAGCTGGGTAAGGGTGATGATTAATTGTCTCTTTGGCTAGCGTGCACCACACCTTCCAGGACTATGAAAGCTAGCCAGTAGAGACAAAGCTTTGGAGTCAGTATCAGTGTTTTTTCCTTGCAACATGCTTCAATAATGCTAAGCAGCCAAAATGTTAAAAGGAAAGTCTAGCAAGAATTAACTATACCTTGAAAATTTCAAAGGAGAAAGAGCAAAAAGGGAAGAAAGATAGGAAAAGAAAAGAGACATGCTATATGCTTTTTAGGTCTAATATTCATGTCGTTTATTCTTACAATTTCACTGATGAGACAATTGGAGTTCAATAAGATCAAGCAAACTTTCTACAATGTAATATAGGGCCTTCCAAAAGTACCATAAATTTCCAGTGACTGTTGACAATATAGATCAAATGGTTTAGAACTGCTTAGATACTTTAAATAACCTAGTAAATTCATTTAGAAATCAAGTGTAAAAAAGCAATCTAGACTACACATTCAATACTGTTAATGACAGTGAATAATTGAAAACCAATAAAATGCCCAAATGACTTCAAAATGAAGCATGTTGCAATCAGTTTTCCTAACCATGTTATGGGGCAGGTCACGGGATGATGGCCTGATGATGGTGTTGTTCCTGGTTATACAGGTGTGTTAACTTCATTTTCTTTTTTCTCTTTCTTTTATTTATTTAATAACCACATGATTAGAAGAAGCTTTAACATTACAGTTTTAACATATTCAATACCAATTTCCAGAGCAAAGATACATCTCCTTCAAAAGTGGCTGTAAATTTTTAGGTTCACAGTTGAATTAATACAGTTATACAATATTGAACTCAGTATAAACCCCGTAAACACTATAAGACATAAATTTGAATGAGGTTTTAACCTTTAAAAAAGATTTCCATTTTATTTTAAAATATACTGTTTCCTACAGAAAAACTCATTTTTTAATGCTACTAACACTTACATGTTTGCACATGTGTCTTTAATCTCTATGTATCTGATAATTACTAGTCACAGTCAGTTACACTCAGATCCTTGGCACCTGAGTATGGATATAAAGTCATCAGGTAGATTTCAATGGTAATGTTTATCACCTATCTTTAGCCAGTTTTCTTAGTCACCATTCCTTTTATCCGAAGAGGGAGCAAGCAGTGAATTCTTCCTGTTCTTTGGTGCATAATGTGAAAAACCACTATTTTTGTAAGCATTTGATAGAAAAGGGTCTTTCAGCTCCTCCAGTGCTTGGAATTATGACTTCTACGGCTTGTTTTATTTGAACTGACTCAGACATTTTTGTTTCAACCTTTTTCTTCAGAGCAATTTTGAAAGATACTCAATAGCAATTGTTTAAATCTGCCATTACTGCAGGCAGCAGAAAGAATAAAACAGCAAACAAATTTCTGGACAATAATCCTAAAATGTGAAGAGACAGAAAGTGTGCTTTAGAGAACCTTGGAAAGTTGTGGCATATTCCTTGAAATCTAGAAGGTCATGCACAGGTACAGGGCTTGTATATACCCAGGGTTTGTACCTATTTATAAAAGAACAGAGAATCCTACAGCACAGTTCAACAAAGGCACAGCAACTTGCTCCTTCAAACCACTGAAAGAAATCTCTTACCTGGGCCTGGTGGTGGAAGCCTGATGAAGCTGCTTGAGAGACTTAGCCTGATGGATTGCAAGTTCAAGGCATGCTTGGGTATGGAGTGAGTTCAAGGCCAGCTTGGGCAACTTAGGGTGAACCTGTTTCAAAAAAATGAGACAAAATCAAAAACAAAAAAGTGTAGGGATACAATTCTGTTAAAATAGATTATTTGCAGGGATGGAGAGATGGCTCAGTGGTTAAGAACACTGACTGTTCTTACAGAAGACCCGGATTCAAAACCCAGCACCCACATGACAGCTAATAACTGTCTCTAACTCCAATTACAGGTGATCCGACAGCCTCTTCTGTCCTCCATGGGCATTGCACAACACAAGTCACTTACACACATGCAGGCAATATACACATACACATAAAATAAAAAAAAATAGATTATTTGTCTCACATGCACGAGACTCTAAATTTAATCCCCAAGAAAAGAAAGCAAAAACAAAACAAGAAAAAAGTTAGAAAGAGAAGAACCTTTGTTCAGTGTTTATCTTTCCTCACTAGAGACTTCAGTGGCTTAATATGACAGAGTACAGAATTTATAATGTCATTAACAAACAGCATGACAGAAATAAGAAACTCTAGGGAAGGAAGGGAATTCTGAATTCTAGAATTACCACATAAACTTACTAAAAATGTTCCTTTAAAAAAAAATATGACATATGGGAAGAAATAGTAAGGAAGTGGTCTTTTAACAAAAAAAAATAAATAAAGGAAACTAATAGAAACTGTCCTTGAGGAATGTCAGACATTAGATTAGTTATATACTTTATGTTAGGTGTTGTAAATATATTTACATAAATGAAACTGTGTCAAAAAAGCTAAAGGAAAGATTGAGAACAATTTCTCAGAAAATAGAGAAAAACTAATATAAGGAATGAAAAAAAATTTTTTTTGGTCTTTTTGAGACAGGGTCTCCAGCTGTAGCCCCAGCTGTCCTGGAACTCACTATGTAGACCAGGCTGGCCTCACAGAGATCACCTGCTTCTGCCTCCCGGGTGCTGGGATTAAAGGCGTGCACCACCACGCCTGGCTAGGAATGAAAATATTTTTAAAAGGAAACAACTAAAAATTCTGAATTTTAAAAGCACAATAAACAAAATGAATAATTCTTTATATGGATTCAGCATCAGATTTGTACAGTGAATTGGAAGGCTCAGCTCAGCAAATCTAAGGACAAGTGTTTGTGATTCTTCAGTTTGAGGAAGGGAAAGAAAAATAACTGAATGTACCTATTTGACGGACTGTCTTAGGCTTTGAAAAGTGTCCATTGCTTTCTGTCAGTCTGTGACAAAATTTAATAGAGGAATATGGGAGTGGTAGACAGTCAAGAAAAGTGAATCTGAACCTTAGAGCTCTGTGGAGTACCATCAAGCATATGAACACACATATAATGAGAATCTCAGATGAAGAAGTGAACAAGAAAAGAAAGAGACTGTTCGAAGAAATAATTGCCCCAAGATGCCAAATTTGGTAAACTGAGCCAAACCAACACAGGAATCTAAATACTCGACAAATTTAACTTTATTTAAATGTATTAATTTAACAAATTTATATTTATAAATTTAAGAAGACATACAAAACTCCCCACAAACTGTTGAAAGACATCGTTGAAGAGGGAATCTTATAAAAAATGAGTCATTATGTACAGGAATTTCTCAATAAGGTGAAGAGGTGATTTTGCACTAAAAACTATGACGTGTAGAAATCCGTTTGGCAGTATATTCAAAGAATTGAAAAAAACCCATTAAACAAATATTATATACCTAGCAAACCTATATAACAAAACCAAGAGAAATTGAATCTTTTTCCATTTTTTATTAACATATGTCAAGTATACATCTTTCCCATTAATTTTTATTAGCATATAATAATAATTGAAATGTTAAACAAGGGAACAAACCCAAATCTTAATAGAATGCAACACTAAAAAATCTGTTCCAAAAGAAGTAATAAAGAAAACCAATCCTTCAGGTAGAAAAAGAACATTAGATAATAATTCAAATCTACATGGAGAAATAAAACATCAGGAAATGTAACTGATAGTATAAATTGTTTTTGTTTATAGCTTTCCTATTAGATTTTTTAAATTGCATAAATTACTATAAAGTGGGTTGAAAGATTTATAACAAATAGAGATATATTTTGTTTAACGGTAGCATAGGTGAAGGGGAGAAAAATGGAATAATACAGGACCCAAATTCCCTTACTCTATTGAATTTAAAATGATATTAATCTGGACTAAATTGTCATAATCTAAAAACTATCATAACTTAAAATGTTAGTTGTAATCCCCAGGATGACCATTAAGGAAAGATAAATGTGTATATACATACATACACATGTATTCAGAGTTTGTATATATATGTGTGTGTGTATACATTTAGAAACTATTTTTATTTATTATTTTTTATTTTATGTGTATTTGTGTATTACCTGCATATATGTAAGTGCACCCATGTCCTACAATGCTTGCAGAGGTCAGAAGAGGGTGTCAGATTCCCCTACCACTGGAGTTAATGAAGACTGTTAGCTACCATATGGGTGCTGGGAATTGATCCCAGGGCCTCTGCAAGAGCAGCCAGTGCTCTTAACCACTGAACCATCTCTCCAGCCCCATATATACCTTTAAAAAATATTTATTTTATTTTATATGTATTAGTATTTTTCCTGCATGTATGTAAATGCACCTCTGTCATACAATGCCTGAGGAGACCAGACGAGGGTGTCAAATCCCCTGGAACTGGAATTATGAGCAGTTGTTAGCCATCATGTGGATGCTGGGAAGCAAACTTGGGTCATCTGCAAGAGCAACCAGTGCTCTTAACCACTGAACCATCTTTGCTACCCCTTATAAGTGAATATGTACCCGGACATGACTACAGGAACCAGGATAATGAAAAGGAACTAGGGAGGTAAAGAAAAAGAAAGAATGCTCGAGAGAAGAACAGTAGGAAACAGGTGTTACTAATGGAGCTATGGATAAAAATGAGGTTATTTACATAGGAGTGTGGAGGAAGGGTTATACAGGGAACCTTGGAGATAAAGGGAAAGAAGGAGCTCAAGAGGGATAGGACCCTAGGGGACAGGCATTATCAATGGAGAAATGAGGAAAATGGGCACACTATAAATGTGGAAACCATGGCGGAAGGGTTAGACAGTGAAAGAGGGAAGAGAGATAAATAATGCCTAGCTAGTTTTAAAAAAAGCCAAAGGGAACCATATTATTCCAACAACCTACTGACAAATTATATATACGTTATCTCTACATGAGTCCATGTATATAGCTAAAGGCTACATAACAAGAAACAGTGCCAGACAGGAGATACCTTCCTTCGAGTTGTTGGCCAGAGTGGTCCAAGAGACTCCCCAAATTACTCAGGTTATTGCCACAGTCCTTGATGGCCTCCCAGAACTTGAAAGAAAGGCCCTACTGCCGAAGACAGAACATATTTTGGACACAGGAGTTGGAGCAATAGAGCTGTAACTGCCCTGAAATCACTTCCCCTGAAGGCTAGCTCTCATGGCTTTGGAGAGTGCTAAGAAGGTGCCAAGGGAAAACATCAATGGATGATCCAACACCAGCTTCAAGACCAAATAACCATATCTATGGCCAGCACTGCATATGTCATTGGGGCGGTAGTGGCACTTTTATTTTGTGAGCAATCAAAAGCCTCCTAATTTGAATACACACCCACTCAAAGGGAAGAAACTCAAATGTGGTAATGTAAGCATAGCCTAATAAACATGGCTGGAGTAGCCATAGATCTTAGAGAAAACCCCAAGACTGTCACATCGCTAGACTAATGTGACTTCTTACTTTGTGAGAAAGATGTGTATCCTTATATTTACAGACAAATATCCCAGTCACCACTCATCAAAGAAGCTCATTTTGCACCAGTCAGAGACTATCACCAAGTAGTACAACTGGTCACACATGGACCTTGTCTATGAATTGCCCAGGCCTAGTTGACACATCTACACCTAAGGCTCATGAAACATAAAACAGGGATAAAGAAGAGGATACTAGTGAATCTCTCAGTTCTCAATAATGAAGCTTCTTCATGTAGGAACACAAAAGGTCACAAATGGCCAAAGTGTAGAGATCCTTGGACAAGACCCCTTTATTATACTTCACCCACACAAGGCTCAGGGACCATCGCAGAAGAAGGGGAGAAAAGATTGTAAGAGTCAGGGAGGAGGTGCATGACCATATGGAAACAGAGTCGTACAAGCTCCTGGGAACCTGCTCATATGATACTATGGCAATGGTGTCAGTATACACAAGTCCCAGGGAAACTCAGGCAGACAATAACCCAGCATAGAAACTGGGAAAATGAACTGCAGACCTTATCTGAAGGAATGTTGGCAACTGATTGCTGCTAGATGAAGAAGAGCTGATCTTCCTAAAACAAGGGACTCTAGATAGGCTGACTAGACTCAGTGGACAGACTTTCACTGGAGAATGGCTGGGGACACTGACAACACAGTGGGTGTTAATAGCAATGACGGAGTATATGAGCTCCAGTGGGGGGGGGGGGCGCTGGGCGGGGGCCAGTGGGGACGGGGGTATAAAGATGATTAAGATTGTTTGAGACATTCTATAAGAAATACACAAAAAATTCAATAAAAATAAAAAAAGACACCCCAAATTCAAAAGTTCCATAATCTATTAAAAATTAAAACTATTTTGTTGCATTCAAAGTAGCAAGGTTTTTTAAAATTTTTAATTTTTTTTATTTTTTAGAGGAAGCATTTCATTACAGCATTAACATATTCACTAACAATTCCCAGAGCAAAGATGCATCTCTTTCAAAATTGGCTGTAAATTTTTAGGTTCACAGTTGAATAAATATAGTTATACAATATTGTACTCAGTATAAACCCTATAAGACATAAAATTGAATGATATTTTAACCTTTAAAAAAGATCTCCATTTCATTTTAAAATATACAGTTTCTTACAGAAAGACTCTGTTTTTACTCATAACACTGAAATGTTGGCACGCGCATGCATCTCTAATCTGTATGTATCTGATTATTACTAGTCATAATAGGTTGCACTTGGATACTTGACACCTGTGTATGTCTACAAAGTCATCAGGTAGATTTCAATGGTAATGTTTATCACCTCAACTAATTAATATGACATAACTTTTTATGTTTCCTTCTCAAATATAACTCATTATTTTAATTTGTTGATTTTTTTGTGGGTATATCACACAGAACATCCCAAACAATCTTATTCATCTATATACCCACTTCCCAGATGGCACCCTCCCATAGCCTGCCCCCCCAGCCCACTAGAGCCCTTATACTCTGTCATCCCAGCTACTGTCCACTGTGTTGTTGGCACCCCCAGCTGTTCTCCAGTACTTGTCCATCTGATGAATCTAGTCAGCCTATCTAGAGGTCTTTGTTTTAGGAAGGTCAGCTGTTCCTCATCTAGCAGCAATCAGTTGTCAATAGTCCTTCAGATAAGATTGGGGGCTGCTGTTCATTTTCCCAGTTCTATGCTGGGTTACTACTGTCTGGGAGTCTCTTGGGCCACCCTGGCCAACAACTCAAAAGAAGGTATCACCTGTCTGGCATTGTTTCTTGTTATGTAGCCTTTAGCTATACATATAGACTCTTAAAAAATTATATTGGTCCCTTTAATCTTGGGTTATACTTTCCTTTTGGGTGTTTAAGGCCATACACTTGGCCCAGATAAACAAAATTATTTTTCACTCTTAAGGCCATTTGAGGATCTGTTCCTCAGGGGTCACATGGGCTTGGGAGGAGCCCCTGGCTCCTTTCTTTTACCAGTTCCATCTATGTGAGGATAAGTCAAAAGTCCTGCTCGACCAAGGCTGGCTTCGCTTGGAAGCATGGAAGAAATGATTCCTCTGTGTTGACCCTCCTCTTTGTAGACTAGACACTGGCTCAAGTCCATCTTGTGGGGTCTCCTTGGCCTCCTTGATGAAGAGGACAGGTGATCCACCACAATTACAGGACATTTTGAGAGATGCTCATAGTCCCCTGGAACTAGTCGATCTTGGAGGGCAAGGAGCAAAAACTGTCCTTTATGTCCCTCTGACCAGATTAGTATAGGCCTCAAAGTATATCTGTTAAACATCCAAGAAGGTTAGTTCCACCAATCTGGTACTTTTAATTACCATGTGCCATGTAGATAAAGCTTGGGCAAAGACCAATTGTTCTCAGATAAACCTTGTCTAGATATGTATTTCTTGATCTGGTATGTATAATTTGTCAGAAGGTTGTTGGACTAATATGCTTCCCTCTGGTTTTTAAAACTAGCTAGGCATTATTTAGCTCTCACGTTCTCAAACCATTCTGTCCTAGTTTGTTTCTTCATTGCTGTGACAAAACATTCTGACCAATACCAACTTGGGGAGGAAAGGGTTTATTCATCTTACAACTCCCAGGTCGCAGTTCATCAAGGAGCCCAAGGTAGGAACTCAGGGCAGGAACCTGGAAGCAGGAGCTGGAGCACAGGCCATGGAGGAATGCTGCTTACTGGCTTACTCCCCTGGCCTCTGCTCAGCCTGCTTTCTTACGCAACACAGGCCCACCTGCCCATGGGTGGCACCACCCACAGTGGGCTGGGCCCTCCCACATCACTCATCAAGAAGATGCCCCTCAGATATGGCCACAGGCCAGTCCAATACAGGAAACTCCCCAATTGAGGCTCCCTCAACCCAGGTGTGTCAAGTTGACACTAAAGCTATCCAGCACAATTGACCCCTTGTCAAGTTGACACACAAACATCACTATTAAACCATAGCTTTCCAATTTCTGTCCACAAGATATGATGTTAATATCACAACATAAAACAGTATAACCTTAAAAAACCCACAGTCCTTTAAAAATCCAAACACTTAAAAATCCATAGTCTCTTAATAGTCTCTTAACTGTGGGTGGGCGTCTATAAAATCCAAAACAAGTACTGTCTTATTTCAAAGGGAAGAATTGGGCACACCTAAGCAAAACCAAAGTCCACCAAGTAGCTAGAGGCTGGACACCTGGGATTCACTCATGATCCTCTGGGCTCCAAAGGGTACCGGCAGCTCCACTGCTCTTGACTCTGCAGTCCACAGCACACTCAGCTCATCTCACAGACCCAGGCCAGCTCCATTCCATGCTTATTGCTGTCCTTGTTGGTCGTCCCATGGTCCTGTCCTCTCCAAAAAGCTGGGGTCTCCACTGAAACTGAGGCTACGCCTTTACCAATGGCCTCTTCTTGCCTCTTAGGGTACAAAGCCTCAGATTCTCTCCATGACCCGTTCAATCCTGGGGTCCTCATTGCAACTGAAGCTGCACTTTCACCTATGGCCTTTCCTGGCCTCTCAGAGTGCCAAGCCTCAGCTGCTCTCTGTGACCCCTTCATGCTTTCAACACCAGAACCATGCAGGAGACTCTTACACATTACCAAGTCCTGTTTCCAGCTTGAAATAGAGGTGCAGGTCCCCTCTGTGTGCTGACCCTGAGGAAATACCTCCCAAAAGACTCTACCACAGTGATGCTAGTATCTTGTTACTTACAGCTGATTTTTCAGCCCCCAGGTAACCAGCATCAATTGTCCCAGTAAAGCAAAGTTTTTTTCTTCAGGTTCTGGTCTCTTCTTAATCACAGCTGATTCTTCAGCACCAGCTGACCAGAACCCACAGATTCTCAATCCAAAATCTTACACGAACAGATCTGATAGTCTCCGCTTCCCTTTGAAGCTTCACAAGCCAGGCCTCCATCGTCTACAACTCTTTCAGCATAGCTGTTCCAAGCTCCACAGCAACAAACTCTGAGTATGCAATGGCTTTTCCAGCCCAAAGTGCCAAACAATTCCACAGTCCTCCCCAAAACACCAAGGTCAGGTCTGTCACAGCAATATCCCACTCTCTGGTACCAATTTATGTCCTAGTTTGTTTCTTCATTGCTGTGACAAAACATTCTGACCAATACCAACTTGGGGAGGAAAGGGTTTATTCAGCTTACAACTCCCAGGTCACAGTTCATCAGGGAGCTCAAGGTAATAATAACTCAGGGCAGGAACCTGGAAGCAGGAGCTGGAGCCCAGGCCATGGAGGAACTCTGCTTACTGGCTTGCTCCCCTAGCCCCTGCTCAGCCTGCTTTTTTATGCAACACAGGCACACCTGCCCATGGGTGGCACCACCCACAGTGAGCTGGGCCCTCCCACATCACTCATCAAGAAGATGCCCCTCAGATATGGACACATGCCAGTCCAATAGAGGCAGTTCCCCAATTGAGGCTCCCTCAACCCAGGTGTGTCAAGTTGACACTAAAGCTATCCAGCACACCTCCCATCATGGATTCCCCAATTAAGGTGCCCCATTTTTTCCCATTTCTCCCTTAATAATACCCTTCTCCTAGGTCTTACCTCTCTTGAGTTCGTTCTTTCGCTTTATCCCCTAGGTTCCTTGTATACCCTTCCTTCCCCCCTCCCTTGAACTAACCCATTTTTTATCCATATCTCCCTTATTAACACCTGTTTCCTACTGTTCTTCTCTTTCAGATTCTTTCTTTTCCTTTACCTCCCTGGTTCCTTTCCATTATCCTGGCTCCTGTAGTTATGTCTGGATACATACTCACTTATCAGGGTTTGGTGCTATGATCTACATATGAGGGAGAACACACATCGTTTTTTTTTTCCTGAGTCTATGTTACTTCACTTAGTATCACAGTTTCTAGTTCCATTCATTTACCTGCAAATTTCATTTCATCTTTCTTTACTGCTGAGTAAAATTCTGTCATATAAATGAACCACATTTTCATTATCCACTTGTCAACTGAGGGACACGTAGGTTTCTTCCATCTCTTAGCTATTGTGAAAAGAGCAGCAACAAACATGGATGTACAAGTGTCTCTGCAATAGGATGAGTTCTTTGGGTATATGCCAAGGAATGGTATAACTAGGTCAAATGGTAAATTTGTTCTCTTGATCTTAGCGAGTCTGACTGGGGTAAGATGAAATCTTAAAGTGGTTTTCACTTGCATTTCCCTAATTACTAGTGATGTTGAACATCTTTTAAGATGCTTCTTAGCCATCTTTATTTCTTCTTTTGAGAATTCTGTTCAGCTCCTTACCCCATCTTTTAATTGGGTTACTTCCTTTCTTCTTTGTTTTTTGAGTTCATCTTGATCTTAGCGAGTCTGACTGGGGTAAGATGAAATCTTAAAGTGGTTTTCACTTGCATTTCCCTAATTACTAGTGATGTTGAACATCTTTTAAGATGCTTCTTAGCCATCTTTATTTCTTCTTTTGAGAATTCTGTTCAGCTCCTTACCCCATCTTTTAATTGGGTTACTTCCTTTCTTCTTTGTTTTTTGAGTTCATTATATATTCTGGGTATTAGACCTCTGTCAGAGGTGTCGCTGGTGAAGATTTTCTCCCATTCTGTGGGTATTCTCTTCACTTCTCTGGTTGCCTCCTTTCATGTACAGAAGCTTTGTAGTTCAATGAGGTCCCATTTGTTGATTCTTGACCTTGTTTCCTGAGCAGTTGTCTGGTTTAGCAAATCCTTTCCTACAACTATATCTTGTAGGTTTTTGCCAATGTTTACTTCTAACATTTTCAGAGTTTCAGGATTTACATTGAGGTCTTTGAGCCATTTGGAATTGACTTTTGTGCAAGGTGAAAGAAAGGGGTTTAGTTTCATTCTTCTACAGGTGGAGATCCAGTTTTGCCAGCACCATTTGCTGAACATGCTGTCTTTACTCCAGTGAATATTCTTGGCCCTATTGTCAAATATCAGGTGGCTGAAATATTTGGGTCTTCAATTTTGTTCTATTGATCTATGGGGCTATTTTTGTGTATATGTGGGTCATCAATTTTGTTCCATTGATCTACAGGTCTATTTTTGTGCCAGTTCCATGTTGTTTTTATGAGTATAGCTCTGTAATACAGTTTAAAATCTGGTATAGTAATCCCCCTGACATTGCTCTTAGTGCTGAGGGTTACTTTGGGTATCCGAGGTCTTTTGTGCTTCCATATGAATCTTAGTGTGTTTTTTTCCAATTCTGTGAAAAATGTCATGGGGATTTTGATTGGCATTGCATTGAATCTATAAATGGCTTTTGGTGGGATGGTCATTTTCACATTATGAATTCTTCCAATCCATGAACATGGGAGGTCCTTCCATCTTCTGATGTCTTCCTCAATCTCTTTCTTTAAAGATTTAAAATTTTCATTGTAGAGGTCTTTAATGTCTTTGGTCAGGTTTATTCCGAGATATTTCATTTTTCTGCAGCTATTGTGAAGTGGAGTATTTCCATGTACTGTG
>NW_008347808.1:4081637-4081941 GCF_000622305.1 Nannospalax galili | reverse complement strand
GTGTCTCTTAGATATAATATCATATCATCTGCAAAGAGGGATAATTTGATCTCTTCCAATTATTACTCCTTTAATTTCCTGCTCTTGCAAGAGTTTCAAGCACTATGTTAAAGAGAAGTGGAGACAGTGGACAGTCTTGTCTGGTTCCTGATTTCAATGGGGATGCTTCCAGTTTTTCTCCATTTAGAATGGTGTTGGCTGTGGGTTTGTTATATATGGCTTTAATTATATTGAGGTATGTTGCCTCCAGTCAAATTCCCCCTAGGACTTAAAAATTAAAACACTTCAAAAGTTCAAAGTCCGG
>NW_008347808.1:4062963-4075984 GCF_000622305.1 Nannospalax galili | reverse complement strand
TGTCTCTGTCTCTCTCTCTCTCTCTCTCTCTCTCTCTCTCTCTCTCTTTCTCACTAAAAGGAAACAATTGTAAAATTATTTTTTTTACTTTTTTTGAGACAGGGTCTATGCAGCCCTGGCAGGCCTGGGACTTGGTATGGCCTCAAACTCACAAAAATCTGTCTGCCTCTGCATCCCAAATGTTGAGATTAAAGGCATGTGCCATCATCTCAACTGTAATTTTAATTAAAAATAAATAAATAAATAAATAAATAAATAAATAAATAAAAAAGTTCAAAGTCCCTTTAGAATACCCAATCTCTTAAGCCAAAGGCTCCTGGTAAAATAAAAATCAAGTTAAATACTTTCTTATTTCAAAGTGGTAAAACCAGGCATAGTTAAGCAAAACTGGGTTTCACTCACAATCTTCTGGGTCCAAAAGACTTGGGAAGCTCCACTTCTCCAGCTCTGCCATTTGGAAAACACAAAGGTTTTCTTGTAGCCTCAGGCCAGTGCCACCACACTTGGCACTGTCCTTGGTCGTCACCTGAGTGTTCTGGTATCTCCAATAGGCTGAGGTATGCAGTGAAGATGAGGCTGCACCTCCACCAGTGGCCTCTCCTCATCTCTTACAGTGCAAAACCATAGCTTCTCTCTATGACCCATTCATTTATACAGTTTTCATATCACCAAAACCAGGACCACAAGGGAGACTCTCATACATAATCAAGTTTGGCTTCCAGCTTGAAATGTATCCTTGGTCCCTTCTGGATCACAGATTCTGTGTGCTGACTCCAAGGAAATACTTCCCAGAAGATTTTGCCTCTGTGATGCTGGTCTCTTATTAATTGTAGTTGATTTTTCAGCCCGAGCTACCCTGCATGAATGGTCCCACAAAAACAAAAGTTTTACTTTAGTGGTATTGATCTCTTGTTAATCACAGCTGATTCTTCAACTTCAGCTGACCAGAAAACACAGATTAATTCAAGTATATCACACAAATGATCCAGACAGAGTCCTTGACGGGCTCTCAAACTTCCCTCTGAAATTTCATAAATCAGTTCTCTATTGTCTGTTTTTCTCTTACCATTATCTTTCAAACTCCCCCAGAACAGCCCTAAGCTCCAAACACTGAACAACTTTTCTAGTTCAAAATTCCAAAAGCTTCTGCAATCCTCCCCCAAATAATGTGATCAGGTCTCTCACAAAAGTACCCCATTCTCCTGGTACCAATTTATATACTAGTTGGCATTTCTTTTGCTGTGATAAACGCCATGACCAAAATGAACTTGAAGAGGAAAGACTTTATTTATTGCATCTTATATTTCCACATTACAGTTCACCATTGAGAGAAGTCAAGGCAGCAACTTAAGAAGGAAACCTGGAGTCAGGAACTGAAGCAGGGATCATGGAGGAATGATGCTTATTGGCTTATTTACCTGGGTTACTCAGCTACATTTATTATATAGCCCAGGCCCACCTTCCCATAAATAACACTGCCCACAGTGGGTCCGGACTCTCTTCTATCTATTAAGAATTAATAAAATGCCTCACAGACATGCTCACAGGACAGTCTGATGGAAGAAATTCCTTCTCAGATGACTCTAGTTATGTTGTTGACAAAATCTAACCAGCACACCAATATAAACAGATGGAAATAAGTAATGATTACAAAGGAAATTAATGAAATGTAGAGAAGAATTATAATAAGGCAACCCTGTAAAAAAAAAAGCTAATTACTGAAAACAAATGTTTGTTCTTTTAAAGTTAAAATCTTCAAACATTTAGCATGGTTGGCCATGAGAATACTCAAATTACTAAAGTTAAGAATGGATAGGAGCTATTACTACCAATTTTACAGAAATAAAATTGCCTATAAGAAAAGTCTATAGACATTCTATGTCAACAAATTAAGTAATCTATATGGAGTCTATATATTTTCATAAAAGCAAAAGCTACTGTAACTGACTCGTGAAGAAAGAGGAAATATGAATTTTCCTATAACAATAAAGTTTAATTTTATAATAAAAAACTCACAAAAAATTGCCAGGCCTGGGTGGCTTCACTTGTAGGTTTTATCTAATATTTAAAGAATTGACACCATTCCTATAAAAATTCTCCAAAACTTAGAGAAAACATTTCCTATTTCATTCAGCAGTCAGTATTATCCTAGTGCCAAAACCAGATACCCCATGTTGATGGGTCAGAAGATTTAACATTGATAAGTTTTCAATAATCTTCATATATTCAAAAAGTATTTGAAAGATCTCACCATGTTGCCAGGCTGACTTCAAGTATGCAATCCTCTTGCTTCAGTCTCCCAAGTGCTGGGATTACACGCATAAGTCAATACACAATCTAAAAATTTAGCACTATAACAATCAAAAATTTACTTTTTTTCAGAAGTTGTTAAGGTTATTCAAAAATTCATATGTAGAAATTTAGGAGACCAGAATAGACATACAATCTTGAAAAAGAACAAAATTAGAGCAGTCATGCTTTCTCACTTGAAAATTTTTACAAAGACAATATTGTTATGACTGTGTGTTCCTGCCATAAGACCAGCATAAAGATCAGTGGAGTAGAATTACTGGTCCAGAAACAGTACATTACTGGTCAGTTGAGTTTTGGTAAGGGTGCCTGGATAAGTTTGGAAAAGAGAGACAACAAATAGTGGTAGGGCAACTGGAAAGACATATATTATAGCATGAATTTGGACTTGTGCCTAATATCATATACAGAATTACCTCAAATGGATCTTAGAGCTCAAGGTAAGAGCTATAATTATACTTCTTTAGAAGAAAGCATATAGGTGCAAATATTTATAACCTTGATTTAGCAATGCTTTCTTATATGATGCCAAAATTATATTTAATAAAAAGACATAAGTTAGAGTTCACCAATATTTTAAGCCTATATTTTCATTTTTTAAATTGAATTTATTTGAATGGGTACATATTTACATATACAATGAGTTTTTACATATTAATGTGTATCTGAAATATTTTGGTGAACATATATATTGTGTAATGTATAAATCAAATTAAACCTAGCTATTCCTCATTTATTAGTCCTCAATCCTTGTTTTTGAAAGGAAATCATAGTGAAAATAAAAACATAATCCACAGATTGAGAAGCTATGCTTTTGAAAATTATCTAATAAGGGATTTGCATGATGAATGTATAAAATACTCTTACGATTCCATACTAAAGACAAATAACTCAATTAAAAATGGCTCACGCATTTAAATAAACATTTATGTAAAGGCATACAGATAATGCAGCTGGGGATTTAGCTCAATGGCAGAAATAGTTCTAGACTGTGTAAGGTCTTGGATTCCATTCCCAACACTAAAAAAAGAAAGAAAAAAGAAGATACACAGATGACCAATAAGCAAAAGGAGGGGAAATGATGCTGTCTATCAATTGTCAGGGTAATATAAAACAAAAATGCAATGAGATATCAAACTTAATCCACTAGGATTGTGGCTGTGAAAAAGATGAAAAAATAGCAAGTATTAGTAAGAGTGTAGCAATACTGGACCCATACATTGCTTTTGAGAATATAAAATGATGCAGGTGGTATAGAAAGCAGATTTGGCATTTCCTTAATAAGTTACAGATAACATTATTAGATAACCCAAAAGTTATATACCTAAGTATCTACCATCTCAAAAGAAAACATATATCCACACAGAAATGGATGCATAAATGCTCATGATTGCATTATTAGTAGCTAGCAAACAGAAACAACACCACAAATGCCCATCAGTTGCTTTCCATTACCCTGGAATGTTCCTTGACAGTAATAAGAAGTGAAGAATCAGTACTAGATATAGGGTTCATGGGCTTTACACATCCTAAGTTCTGGGGCCTCTTAGCAACATACTCTGTTCCAAAGGCCAAAACTGTCAAAAGTATTTGGGAGCTCTTATCTAACCTGTAAAAGATTTTAGGGTTACCTCTTCAGAGGGAGGAATGTTAGAGTAGCAAAAAGCCCCCTCCCCCCACAAAGAAAGAATACACGAAGTTGTCAGAAAAAAGTAAAGTGATGGGGAGATATGGGAGGAGTTGGAGGGGAGGGAGTGGGCATGGATTTGATCAAAACACATTTTTTTAAAGTTAAAAAAAAAGAAATTACATTTGTCTAGGGATATGAGAGCCTTGAAGTTTTCTCTAAGATCTATGACCTTTCCAGCTATGTGCATTTGGCTAGGTTTACAGTACCAGACATGAGTTTCCTCCCATTGAGTGGGCTTTAAGTCCAATTAGGCAGCTGTTAATTACCCCCAAGATAAAAGTGCTTCTACTGCACTAATGTCGTTTACTGTGCTTGTCATTGCTGTGGTTTTGAGGCCTTGAATCTAGGGTTGGATCTTCTATTGATGCTTTCCCTTATCAGCTTGCATAGTGCTCTGCAAGCTATGAGAGCTAGCCTTCGGGGGAGGTGGCTTCCAGGACAGTTCCAGCTCCATTGCTCCAGATCCTGTGTTCAAAGTATGTCCCTTCTTCAGCAATAGGGTCTTTCCATCAAGTTCTGGGAGGCAATCAAGGACTGTGGCAATAACTGTGCAACTCTGGGAGTCTCTTGGACTACCCTGGCCAACAATTCAAAGGAAAGTTTCTAGAGGAGCTTTTAATGGAAACATCTTGAAAGTATGGAATGACTTACCTTAGGAGAGAATATATGTTTTGTTATTCATAGTGACAAACATCCACTTAATGTGTGTCCCTGGTTTGAGGCACAGGTTCTTTAACCTCTTGGACTTCCTTGAGTGTTAATGGTAGCTGGATAGTGTGTTTTGGTATCCATCATCAGGTACGGACCTTTTCAACCATACCTGAATGAGGTAACTCCTGTGGTATGGAGGGTGATTCCCAGAGTAACCAACCTATGGGTAGATTTTTAGAATTTCCAGCCCTATTCTCTGTGCTGGAAATAGCCTAAGTCACCAGTGCCCAGTGATATAAACAATCATGCTCATATAGTGAAACCTCCATAAGAACACTAGCAATAGACTTTAGAAGCCCCAAGATTGGTGAACACATGGTGGTGCTTGGGAGGTGCCATGTATAAAGAAAGCATGGAAGCTTTGCTCCTCTTCCCACACACCTTGCCATGGGCACTTCTTCCATTTGGTGCCTCCTGAATTTTGTCCTTTCTAATATAAAGTAATAATAGTAAAAAAATATTTTCTTGAGTTCAATGGATTATGCCAGGAAATGATCAAACTCTACGAGTTCACTATGTAGGCCAGGATGCTCTGGGACACACAGAGATCCACCGGCCTCTGCCTCTTGAGTGCTGAGATTAAAGGCATGCACCACCACACCTGACTGGATGCTGTAGGTTTGTTGTATGTGAGATCTGATGCATGGAAGTTATGGGAACCATAAAAGAAGCTGCTATTTTTGTCACTGTTTTTTCTTTTTAAAAATATATTTTACTGAATTTTTGTGGCTTTCATACAATACATCTTAATCATATTTAGCCCCTGTATTAGTTACTTTTCTGTTGCTGTGATAAAACACCATGACCAAGGGAATTTATAAAAGGAAGAGTTTACTTGAGTATACAGTTCCAGAGGAATCAAGAGTTAGGCATTGGCAAAAAAGGAAAGCTAAAGAACAGATGATTAAATAATCAATAGGCACTGAAGCCATCCTTCTGCTGACCTTAGATTTTATGTCTTCCTCTAGTTACTGTGTGAGCTTAGGACACTGCTCCCTACTTTGTGTTGTATAGATCTTTGCCTGTTTATTTATATGCACCATCATTAATTTGCTTTGTCTTTTATTTTCTCCTAACAGCTGAATCATTCAAGGAATTTGCTGATTTGCTCAATGAAGTAGAAAATGAGAGGATGATGATGGTAGGTCCCTGTTTTAGCCAAGGTTCCTTAAAAGAACAGAACTAATAGAGTGATTATATATTAGAGGGGGATTTATTTCATTGACTTACATTATATGGGGCTGGTTAGTCTAACAATGACTGTCTTCATACTGGAGAGGTTGAGAACCCAGTAGTTGCTTGATCAATGAGGCCAGATGCCCCAGTGGTCCCATTCTAGAACTGAAGGCCTGGAGCATTCCTGGAGAGCCACTGGTCTTTAGTCCATGTTGGAAGGCCAAGAAGCTGAGTTTCCATGTCACAGAAGGATGGCGGCAGCGGTGGCAGCAGTGGCAACAACAATAACAACAGCAACAGCGTAGATGCATTCACCAGCAGGGAGTGAAGGCAACCAGACAAAAACACAGAACTGATTTTTTTTCCTCAGAATTCTTTATATCTGAACCAGTACTGGAAAGTGCTTCCCACTCTGAGGGATGGTCTTCCTTTATTCCTTACTCCTTCCTTGAAATACCTGTGTAGACCCACCTAGAAGTGTGTCTCTTAGTTGATCCTAGATTCAATCAAGTTGACAAGGGAGATTAACCATCACAAATGTGTTTTGCAGAGCAGAACTATTTAATTTTACTGAAGTCCAACTTACCTAGGTTTTTCTTTTATAGATCTTGCTTTTGGAATTTAAAAAGTCATCATGAAATCTATGGCCATCTAGGTTTCCTCTATTGTAGGAGTTTGGCACAGTTAGGGCTATGATCTATTTTGAGTTAATTTTTTAAAGGATTGATGATCTTCATTTAATTTTTGACATGTGATTATCCAGTAGTCCCAGGACAATGTGTTAAAATGAGTATCTGTTCTCCACTGAAAGAACTTTTTTTTTCTTTCTTATATTTCTGTTTCATGGATAAATTTGTTTATTGTTTCTCCAATACCATACTGTCTTGATTACTATGACTTTGTAGGAGGTCTTGAAATAACATATAAATACTAGAAACACTTTATATTCACAAAGCAAATTGGTGGAATTTTGATCAGGATGACACTGAATCTATAGATAAAGCTGGGATGAGCTGTTATCTTAAAAATAATGGCTTTTTGTATCCAGGAACAGGGATTACCTCTCCACTTGTTTGAAATAATATTTTTATTATTATTATTTTAATTTTATGTGTATGTGTGTATTGTCTGCATGTAGGTAAGTGCACCCGTGTCATGCAATGCCCATGGAGGTCAGAAGAGGCTGTTGGATCCCCTGGGACCGGAGTTACGGACAGTAGTTAGTTGCCATGTGGGTTCTGGGATTCGAACCTGGGTCTTCTGCAAGAACAACCAGTCTTCTTAGCTGCTGAGTCATCTCTTCAGCCCCCATACAGATCTTTTATATATGTTTCTAAGAATGTCATCTTTTATATAATCTGTTATTTTTGGTGTTTAAAAGATAACTTTTCTCTATTTCTCCCAGATAAATAGTGCCTAGCTAGTATATATATATATATATATACAGAGGGAATTGTATTAGTCCAAAAACCTACAGAAAAATTGCAAATACAATATTGCTACATGAGTTTGTGAGTACAGCTGAAGACTACATAGCAAGATACAGTGCCAGACAGGAAAAATTCCTTTGAATTGTTGGTCAGGGTAGTCCAAGAGACTCCCAAAATTACACAGGCTATTGCCACAGTCCGTGATTGCCTCCCAGAACTTGATGGTAAAGCCCTATTGCTGAAGACAGGACATACTTTGGACACAGAATTTGGAGCAATGGAGCTGGAACTGACCTGGAAGCCTCCTCCCTGAAGGCTAGCTCTCATAGCTTTGGAGAACAGTATGCAAGCTTCTAAGGGAGAACATCAGCAGATGGTCTAACCATAGCTTCAAGGCCTAAAAACCGTATCAGTGACCAGCACAACATATGACATTGGTGTAGTTAGTGGCACTTTTATCTTGGGGGTAATCAACAGCTACCTAATTGGACTTAAAGCCTACTCAATAGGAGGAAACTCATGTCTGGTACTGTAAACCTCCACATAGCTGGAGAGGTCATAGATCTTAGAGAAAACTCCAAGGCTCTCACATCCCTAGACAAGTATAATTTCTTACCATGTGCAAAATATGGATCCTTAAATTTGTGGACAGGTATCCCAGTCACAAAGCATCAAAGAAACTTGCTTTTCAAGAGACAGAGATAATTACAGAGTTCCAGAACTGGTCACACACAGGGTTTGTCTGTGACTTGCCCAAGCCTAAGTGTCACATCTAGGATGCAACTTCTATACCTAAGGCTTACAGGACATAGAACAAGGGATGAAGAGAACAGTAATGCACCTTTCAACTCTCATCAATGAAGCTCCATCATGCAACAGAGGGCCAGGAATGCAAGTCACAAATGATCAAAACATAGAGAATAAGAGTCTGCAGAGTGTGGGTCCTTGGACAGGGCTCCCATATTAAAATCCACCCATCCAGGGCTCAGGGACCATTGCAGAAGATGGGGTGGAAAGATTGTAAGAGCCAGGGAGGAGGTGCATAACCATACAGAAAGAGTCCTACAGGCACCTGGGACCCTTCTCATACAAACCTACAGCAATGGTGTCAGCATGCACAAGACACATGCAAACTTAAGCAGACAAAAACCCAGCACAGATCTGTCGAAATGAACAGCAGGCCCCAATCTTAGTCTAAGAACTCTTGGCAGATGATTATTGCTGGGTGAGGAAGAGCAGATCTTTTAAAGGGAGGGAGTCTAGATAGGATGACTAGATCCCAGTGGATGAGCTTGCACTTAGGGACATCTGTGGACACTAACTTTACATGATAGGCCTTAGCAAATGCCAGAATGTATGAACTCCAGTGTGGGAGGGGGGCTATGGAAGGGTGCCAAAGGGGAAGGGGCTGTAAAGATGGTTTTCTGTATGAAATACACAAAAATTCAATAAAAATTAAAAAAGATTATCTTGACCTTGGTATGATGGTATAAGCAAGCCTGTGCTCATAGCACATAGGAAAGAGCTTGTAGCAGGAGGACCAGATGTTCAACGTAATCCTCAATTACTTGGAGAGGTTAAGGCCAGCCTGAAAAACAGAAAATCCTGTCTAAAATAAAATAACAACAACAACAACAACAATGGAAAGTGCAGAAAACCTTTTGGTGTGGTCTCTAGACCAGCAGCATCCACATCTTTGAAATTATCCATGACCCCCAACCCAGACCAACTGACTACTTAAATATGGAAATAACTGTTTTGAACAATTCTCATTTTAATTAGGTATGTGGAAAGGACTCTGTACATGATCTCAAAATAGGATTCCTTCCCCATAAGTTATTCCAATTAAAAAGAGTTTTATCCATAATCCCTCCATGTTTTTAGTAGTGTATTGCTCGTGTCTCAATTCTCTATTTCTCTTAGGCTTCTAGAGAAGTTTGGTTGAAGGAAAGATTTAGTTTTTGATTCTGGATCTGCTACTAACTCATCTTTTGACTTTACACTTTCAGTTTATTTTTCTGGACATTCCTTTACTCTCATGTAAAGAAAAAAAGTAATCTGCATTTCCTATCGTTTTTATGGAGCACTCCAAATGACATAATATATTTGGAAGTATTTTATAAAGATGAAACACATTGGTTATATTGTTTTTAGTAATCATTGGTTATAAGAAATGTGATAAGGATTTTCTGAGTTTATGAAACTTGCCTTCTACATGCATTAAGTAGAGACCAATATGGGTTGTTTCAATCAAGCCTCACAGGTGATCTGCTAGCTCATTCCACACTTGATTGGGCCTGCTCTTCTGCCCAAAGCCTTCCTGGCCTGCTGCCCATGTTGTTCTCAGAGGCATTCACCTGCGGTTCATTCAGTTGTCACTAGCAAGCTCAGCTGCCCTTCTCTCAGCACTTAGTGCTTCCTCATCTGTTTCATTTACCGAATAATAAAGCTCTGCAATATTGGAATAGGATTGTCTTTTGAGATGTTGTTTTCTGTACCATTTTGTTTTTTACTTTTTGTCACACAGTGCATTCATTAGCGTTTAAAAGCTTTGAGTCCTTTCTAAAATTAGACTCTGAAAGGGATAACAAGCAGTAATGAAGTTTACGACCATAGACAATGGAAATGACCTGTGCCTGGCCATCTCCATAAATGAGTACAGGAACTATGGAGGGAGAAAAGCTGGAGCATCCGAGCCCTGATGTTCTTCAAAATACTCTAGGGGGGAGCTGGGTGGCTTCGCCTTTAATCCCAGAACTCAGGCAGAGGCAGGGGCAGGGGCAGGGGCAGGGGCAGGGGCAGGGGCAGGGGGATCTCTGAGACTTTGAGACCAGCCTAGTCTACATAGCGAGTTCCAGGCCAGCCAGAGGGACCCTGTCGTCCCTAAAAAGCTAGGTGGTCAATTAACATCTTAAAATATACTCTAGGGGATTTATAGTGTCTCAGAAGTGGCATGTAAGCGTCTGGGTTGCAGACTTCCTGTATAATGAGGAAGCTTGTCTTCATGCTTTTCTTACTCAGAAGGGGGTTTTGACAGTGATATACAAAGTTTGTGTTTTGAAGATTGACAAAAATAGCTTTGAGAGGCCCATACTATTGCAAACAGTATATTCTTGAGGCTTTCTTTTGGTAGTTTGTTTACCATCAATGACTCCCGAGCAATCCTGTGGTACTAGATTGAATACTATCTCTATTTGACTAAAGACCTTATTCAGTATTAATTTTGTCTTTTTTCAGTGGGATCCTGATTCTGTAAACTATCATTGTATTTAGGTCAGTACTTCTCCTGGTGGGAATTCTATCCTGATACTGAGTTTTTCTCCCAGAGAGCTCAAAGAAATGGATGCAGTGGCCAAAAATGTGATTAAGGACAAATCTTACTTCAAAGGGCTTCTTTGAGTAGTTGCTGAACTTCCAAGGAGTTTAAGGTTATACCGAATGAAAAAGAAAGGAGCCAAGATTCAACAAGCCCTGTCCCTACACTCCCAGCTCTGGCATAGATAGTATTATAATAACCGAGTGTCAAAGAGAAGAGAAGGCTCAACTTCCCTGTTTGTGATGTGGGAGACCAGGCAGCATTGCCAATGCAATTAAGGAAAGGCTATAGACTCCCAGTTCAGTGAACCATGTATATAATTTACCTGGATTAAGCAGAGACAATCGGCTGATGACTCCTCTATTCAGAGTCACTTGTGTACCTGCTTGTGCAGGATAGTCCCCTTCTGAACGTGAAAACTCAGCAACTGCGCCAATCCTTGGGGTATCTGGGTACACACAGGTCCAATCGGGCAGCTATACAAAGGATTATTATATGTTACCCTTTTTACAAATTGATATATTTACTTCCTATTCAAAGTCATCGTTCCCCAAGGTTTCCCAGATGGTCACATTTTACATGTTATCTCTGTGAAATTGGAAGGCTAGGTCCCCTGATAGAAATCACTGACTAGAATGTCCACATTGGACCTCTCTAGCTTATAGTATCAGTGTCTTCCAACTTTTTACAACACTCTGTCATGTCTTGTACTGGGAGTGTTCCAAAAGGACTAAGTGACCTCCAATGGCCACTTATTACCTAACCTTAGGAGTCATGTAGTACCACCTTTGCTCTATTTGTTCAAAACAGTAACAAACACATTCACATTCAAGGTGGGACCACTCAGGTCTCATCTCTCATGTCAAAGTATTTGTGGCCATATTTTTTGTAGTTAATAATTTATTAATATTTGAGAAATTACATAAAGAAGAAAGTTTTATTTTCTTTTTGTGTTCATTTATTTAAGTCTTTCTGGGGCCCAGTATGACGATGCATGCCTGTGATCCCAGTATTCAGAAGGCTGAGGCAGGAGGATCAGTCTGGGCTATGTAGCAAAACTGCTTTGAAAAAAGAACCACAAAACGTTTTTAAAAAGGTCTTTCTGGGCTTGTGTGGAACTTCTTTAAGGAAATGAAGAATTTAGCCTCTTGCCCTCCTTCCCAGTCTGCTGCTTAAAAGAGTTCTCAAGGCTTTACTTACTGCCATTTTCCTGAGAAACTACAAATGAAGAGCAAGCTCTGCACATGTCAGTACAAAGAAGTAAATAAAGAAAAAAGCATGGTGGGCCCAGAAATGTGGAGATTTGCTGAAACGATGTACCTCCAGCAAGAATCCCAACTGCTCACAGAGCCTGGGTTTCAAGGAATGCCTCTTTGGAAGGATTTTTTCTCTCAGTGACTGCAAGACAGAAAGGCCACTGAAATCTCCTGTCTTGCTGCCTGTTTTGTTTTGTTTTTTAAATTATTTATTTCACAACCAAATGATTAGAAGAGGCATTTTATTACAACAGCATTGAGATATTCAATAACAATTTCCAGAGCTAAGATGCTTCTCTTTCAAAATTGGCTGTAAATTATTAGGTTTACAGTTGAATTAATACAGTTATACAATATTGTACTCCTTATAAACCCTATAAGACAAAAAATTGAATAAGGTTTTAAACTTTGAAAAAGATCTCCATTTCATTATTAAAATATACAGTTTCATACAGAAACATTCATTTTTAATACAACTGACACTAAGATGCATATGCGTTTGTAATCTCTATATATCTGATTGTTACTAGTCACAGTCAGTTATTTTCTGAGCTCCTTAGCATCTGAGCATGGGTATAAAGTCAGCAGGTAGATTTCAATGGTAATGTTTTTCACATCTACTAATTATTAAGGAGCAAATTTTTATGCTTTGAAGAATTTTTTTTTTCTAATTTTATACACCCATTTCCCAGGTAGCACCCTCCCACAGCCTCCCTCCCCCCACTAGAGGATGTGGGGAAAGGGGAACACTCATCCACTGCTGGTGGGGCTGCAAACTGGTTCAACCCCTATGGAAAGCAGTGTGGAAAACTCTTAAAAAACTACAAATGAACCTACCATTTGACCCAGTTATACCACTCCTTGGCATATACCCAAAGAACTCATCCTATTGCAGAGACACTTGTACATCCATGTTTGTTGCTGCTCTTTTCACAATACCTAAGAGATAGAAGCAACTTAAGTGTCTCTCAATTGACGAGTAGATAAGGAAATGTGGTTCATTTATACGATGGAGTTTTACTCAGCAGTAAAGAAAGATGAAATCATGAAATTTGCAGGTAAATGGATGGAACTAGAAACTATTATACTAAGTGAAGTAACACAGACTCATGAACCACATTTTCATTATCCA
>NW_008347808.1:4041721-4062117 GCF_000622305.1 Nannospalax galili | reverse complement strand
CCAAGCCCATGTGACCCCTGAGGAACAGATCCTTAAACGACCTTAAGAGTAAAAATAAAGTGGTTTATCTGGACCAACTGTGTGGCCTTAAACACCCAAAAGGGAAGTGTAACCAAAGATTAAAGGGGCCAATATAATTTCATAAGAGACCATATGTATAGCTAAAGGCTACATAGCAAGCAACAATGCCAGACAGGCAATACCTCCTTCTGAGTTGTTGGCCAGGGTGGCCAAAGGGATTCCCAGATTGTAACCCAGCATAGAACTGGAAAATTGAACAGCAGACCCCATTCTTATCCAAAGGAATATTGACAACCGATTCCTGCTAGATGAGGAACAGCTGACCCTCCTAAAACAAAGACCTCTAGATAGGCTGACTAGATTCACAGGAAGGACAAGTAGTGGAAAATGGATGTGGCCATATTTTTTAAGACTGCCACAATAATAAAGAAAAAAAAACCTCCCTGTATGAGATCTGTGAGTTCACTTATCTCTAAGTATGTACACAAAGTTAAAATCATATAATCCACAATCCAGTGAAGTATAGAATGTGTTGGACTAGATAATTCTCTGTGTAGTTTTCATTGGATGAAGGATCACTAAGAGTTTTGGAATGAATTAGGTCCTCTGTAGAAAAAGCTCTACAGAGGTACAGGTCTGTGAGGATGAATGCATGGACTTTTCTTTGGCTGATGAATACACTCAGATGGAGGGAAATTAAGAGCCACCCTGAAAGGCAGGTGTTTATAGGAATAGGACCAAATGGGATCTGGAAAAGTTTCATACATCTAGTAGATGAGAAGAGCTGTGATGAGAATTGAAAATCAGACAGCTTCTGGAAGTCTTCTTAAACACGAGATCTGTTTTTATGAGGCAGCTGGGATAGGAAGTGATTGCACAATTTTAGAACTCTAGGCTTGTATTATGACAAGTTTGTTTAAAAAGTTAGTGATAGGAACAATGGTGATCAGGATACTTATACAGAGTGGCTCTTTCTCTAAGGTCAGATGGTTTCTTCCTGCATGTCTTTTCTTTTCTCCTCTATTCTTTTTCTTTCTTTCTTTTTTGAGACAGGGTCTCACACTATAGCCCAGACTGACATGGAATTCACTTTGTAAATAGGCTTTGAACACAGGCTGCCCTTGAGTTCATGGTGATACTCCTGCCCCAGCCTCCTTAGTGCTGGAATTACAGGCCTGGACCACCATACCTGGCTCATATCTAATTTTGTATCTCTTTCTAGGTGTTAGCAGTGTTGGAGTGAACTGGAAGGTAGGATTAGAAACCGTAGTAGATCAGAATGTCAGGGATAACCAGGTTGATATCACATAAAGGTTGTTAGGGGCATGCTTATTTAGTTAAAGCTTGAATCTTTCTAGACTACAAAACAGGAGGTACATGCAGCATGTAGATAAAATATATACTAATGCTCAGATTTCTATGTTTTATTCTGGTATGTTGAAATTGACTTTTAAAACAAAACAAAATGAAAATGACAGTCTCATGTAGCCCAGGATTGCCTCAAACTTATGTGGCAGTGGATGACCTTGAACTTCAAATCTTCCTACATCCACATTCCAATTGCTGCCAAACCTGATTTGAAGATTGCTTCTTAGTCTGCAGAATTCAGAACTAGATAGAACAGATTTTCTGCTTCTACATTTTTGTATTACTGTTCATCAAAACAAGGACCTTGCACCTATAAAATGGACACTATCACTTAGCACTTATGTGGCAGTGGATGACCTTGAACTTCAAATCTTCCTACATCCACATTCCAATTGCTGCCAAACCTGATTTGAAGATTGCTTCTTAGTCTGCAGAATTCAGAACTAGATAGAACAGATTTTCTGCTTCTACATTTTTGTATTACTGTTCATCAAAACAAGGACCTTGCACCTATAAAATGGACACTATCACTTAGCCAGGTTCTCAGTCCATAACTCGGTGTAGCTTTTTAGACCACTTTATTCCAACCTGAGCACCTCAATATAAAACTAAACACTGGTGAACTAGTTTTCTTATTAATTCTGAGTTACTGTAAAATGTACAAGTTTTGTTAGCAGTTCACCATTTAGATTAAATCATCTCTGACACATGGAAGAGTTTATATAATGATAATACCTAAAATAATTAGTTAAATATATTGAACTGATGAAAATAAAATGGATTTTGAAAGACAGGATTGCAAAATTGTAATATTTAATTTGAAAATTACAGGTAATTTTCTGTATTATTCTGTATGATTCTGATTTTAACCAGGTGGAAAGAACTGAAACCCTTCCTGTCACAGGACTAAAAAAAGAAAGAGCAATCTGTTTTAGTAGCTGTATATTTTTTACACTTTTAAGTAGTTCATAATATTTCAAGAGAAATAATAAACATATTAGGAGACTACAATGTAGCACACTCTTTACAATTCAGGTGAAGATCATATTTAAGATAAATATGCTTGAATATACTTGTTAGTATAGTGACTATGTCATGTCCAAAGGGAATATCTCTTTGTCTCAAAGCAAAAGACCTAAATGTAATGGCCAACAGAAATAAAACAGAAATCACAGACACCTGGTTTGTTTCATTTGCACTGAACAGCTCACATGAATTGTACATTGTAGTCTTGTCATTTTTAAAAATGAGGTTAAAAAATGAAGATTGCATTATAGATGTATCACTTAGGGCTGGGCACCTCAAAGTCACTGTCTTTTTTTTCATTTATTCTTTTTTAAAAATGTTTTGTTTTTTTATTTTCATTTTATGTGTATGAGTGTATTGCTGGCATGTAGGTAGGTACACCCATGTTGACCAGTGCCTGTGTAGGTCAGAGTAGGGTGTTAGATATCCTGGAATTGGAGTTACAGATGATTGTTAGTTGCCATGTGAGTGCTGGTAATTGAACCCAAGTCCTCTGCAAGAGCAGCCAATGCTCTTAACTGTTGCACCATCTCTCCAGCTCCAGTCATATATTCTTTATGTTTGACCAGTTATGGAACTTTATAATAGTCTCCATCTGTTGCAAAAAGAAGCTTCTTTGGTGAGTGATGAGAGCTACACTGGCTTGTGAATATGTACTTAGAATATAGTAAGAAATTACATTTGTCTAGTGAAGTGACAGTACTAGGTTCTTCTCTAGGGACTATAACCACTCCACCATGAGTATTTGGCTATGTTTGTAGCACCATGCATGGATTGTCTCCTATTCAGCAGGTCTTAAGTTCAATTAGACAGCTGTTGATTACCCCCAGGATAAAAGTGCCACTCTTGTAGCAATAGAGATAATTTGCTGGACTAGTCATTGTTCTGGTAGGTAGATTTTTTAAAGCTGGGTAGGATTATTGATTGTTCTTTTTTTTCTCTTGACAGCTTATGTAGTATCTTCTGATACTATGAGAGCTGACCTGGAGGCTTCCAGGTCAATTCCAGCTCAATTGCTCCATGTACTATGTTCGAAGTATATTGTGTCTTCAGCAATGGGGTCTTACTTTTGATTTCTGTGGGGCAATCAAGGGTTGTGGCAGTAGCTTATATTATTTTTTGGGATTCTGTTGGACTACCCTGACCAACAAATCACAGGGAGGTTTCCCTTACCTGGCACCATAATTTTTGTTATATATCCTTCAACTATACACATATACTCACACATATATATTTTTCAGTAGGCTTATGAAATAATGTTTTACTTTGCTTTTTCATGCCACTTAAGTGTTCATTTTTAAATTTTCTATCCTTATTATTATTTTTATTTTATGTGTATGAGTGTATAGCCTGCATGTATGTGAGTGCACCCATGTCGTGCAATGCTGAGGAGGTCAGAAGAGGGCTTTGGATTCCCCTCGAACTGGAGTTAAGGATGATTCATAGCTACCATGTGGGTGCTGGGAATTGAACCCATGTCCTCTGCAAGAACAGTCAGTGCTCCTAACTGCTAAGCTCTCTCTCCAGTCCTGCCACCTAAGTGTTCTTTATTTCTCTTCTCCCTCCCCCTGTAATAGGCCTTCGTCCTTTCTCCTCTCTCCCCAGTTAAAGTACACCCCATTTTCTCCATTTCCCACTTGATAACTCCTCTCTCCTACTCTCTGGAGCCCCTTCTTCTCTTTTCCACCCCTGTGGCTCCTTTCCATGTTCCTGGCTCCTGAAGTTACATCAGGGTATATACTCATGTCTAAGGATTTATGGAACTAGGAGTGAGAGCATGCATCACTCATTTTTCTGAGTCCAAGTTACCTCACTCAGTATAACAGTTTCTAGTACATTGCAACCTCTACATCAAAGGCTCAGAGAACATCATGGAAGAGGTGGCAGAAAGACTGTAAAAGCTAGAGGGAAAAGACACCTACTGCTATTTGATGCATTCTTGGCATGACAGGGAAGCTACACCCATGAAATCTCCAAAGTGTGATAGCCTAACAAGATCTGCATAATAGCAAAACCAGTTTACTTGCCAATTTGTTTGGGAAAAATTTAATGAGATTCCACCTCAAGATGAAGAGCTACAGGTAATCAGTGAATGCTGAAGGGAGGGTGAATCAGTTTTCTCCAGGGACTAGCTCCCTGAAAGGTTGTCTAATTTTAAATGGGCAGCCCTTAAACACAAGTACACAGGAGCACCACTGCAAGGACTCAGTGTGTGCGCTAAAAGGAGTCAGAAAATATGTGTGTGTGTGTGTGTGTGTGTGTGTGTGTGTGTGTAACAATAATAATCAAATAAGAGGATAGATTGTGAAGGAGAGAGATGATATGGGAGAGTTGGAGGGGGACTGGAAGAAATGGAAATAATGCAAATACTCATGCATATAGTCTCAGAAAAAGTCAAATATAACCCTATCTTGTTTTAAATCTGATGAATGTATTTTAATGACTTCTATTTTTTGTTAAAAAGATATATTTTGTCATACTGATTCTTTGTTTCCTTCAAAGAAGAGCCCTATGTTTTTTCTTTTCTTAGAATTGATCAACATTACTGCAGTAGATCTAAAAGCCAGCCCTTCAGATACTTAGTCTGAGATCTCAATGGTGTTGACTCTCAACACCAGATAAACCCAATGCACTTTGGCCTTGCACAGATGCAACGTACCAAGACATTTAAGTGAAAAACAAAAACAAAAAAAAGCCTGGTATATCTTTACCTGCCTATGTAGGAAGAGCCTTGTTTCCAGAACCTATGAGTGCTGGTGTTTGTTGAACATAGAATGGCTATGCACATCAGCTTCTGAGCATGTAGCCTTAGGTGAGCTGAAGGCCTTTTCTAGTATTTTGTGTGATGCTATTATATACTCTGCTAGTTCTAAAGGAAATGCACTAGTTTTATGATACAGCACATCAGGACTGGAAATGATTTATCCCAAGACTTATCCTATTGCTAACTCATTTACCTCACATGAAATGGTTTGTTCTTGGTGTATTTGGCATTTTCATGTATTTACTATTCTCCCTTCTCTTTTCCCTGTGTATTTCAGACTCCCATATCTTTTACTGGACAAGATTCTAGCTATTTATTGATTAACTCTCCAGTCAGACTACTCTTAACAGTTACAAAAAACTGTCTTTTATGTTCCTTCCTTCAACACATTTGGTTTTCAGAAAGCATCTAATAAATAAAAAAACAATAAAAAATGTTAGCATTCTGGGGGCTGGAGAGATGGCTCAGCGATTAAGAACACTGGTTGTTCTTGCAGAAGACCTGGGTTCAAATCCCAGCACCCACATGGCAGCTAACGACTGTCCATAACTCCAGTCCCAGGGGATCTGACAGCCTCTTCTGACCTCAGTGGGCATTGCACAACATGGGTACACTTACCTACATGCAGGCAGTACATGCATACACATAAAATAAAAATAAATAAAAATTTTTTTAAAGTTTTAAAAAATGTTAGCATTCTGTTTCAATGTTTGGAATTGAACTCAGGGCCTTGAACATGAGAAAAATGTCAACTACCACTGAGCTGTACCCCTACCTAGCCCCAGTTAATATTTTTCAGGATGATGTATTATGAGAAAATACTCTAAGAACAGGGAAATTTGTATTTGAATCTTGTTAACCTAAAAGTTCTTTTGTGTGTTTTTCTTTTTCTCTAGGTTCAAAATGCTAGTGACTTGTTGATCAAGCCTCTGGAAAATTTCCGGAAGGAGCAAATAGGTTTCACGAAGGTACATTTTTGTTTTATATTTATATTATCTTTAATAATAATTGGGCATTTGTTTGGGCATTTGTTTATCATTCTACGAAGATTATTGTTAACTTTATGATTCAAATTATGGGGTCCACAAGATGTCTAGGAGGATCAAGACTTTAAGATCATCTTTGGCTACATAGGGAGTTAGAGGCCAGCCTGACCTCTAAAATGAGCTCTCTTATACATGAGACTTCGTCTAAAAACTGTCAAAAACACAAGGAATTCTGGAATTAGGTCTTGGCTATGTGGCCAACTAACTGTGTTACTGTGGATAAGTCACTTTCCTTTTAGGATTCCAGTTGCTCCATCTGGAAAATGAGGTCCATGTTAATAATAACTGTCACTGAACTAGGTGCTTTACATTCATTCTGCAATCTCAACAACCCTGGAGTATCTGAGAGTGAGGTAACTGAAGCTTGTATAAGACAAATAAAATGATAAAACTTACATACTTACATAGTTAGTGTCAATTGCCTGGGTTGGGTCCCGAGGGTGTTTTTAGCCTCAGATCTTTTTTTAAGAGTCTCATGATGATCAGGCTGGCCTAGAACTTTTGATATTCTTTCCTTAGACTCCCTAATGTTGGAATTACAGGTTTACAACACCATGCCTAACCACATTTTCTATTAAGTCATGCTGTTTAGATCTGTGATGTCCATTAATTTTCAATTTTATTTATTTATTTATTTTTGGTTAGTGTCTCTCTATATAGTCCAGTCTGGCATTGAACTTACTATGTAGCCTAGGTGGCCTCTAACTCGTGTTTTACCTGCCTTGGCCTCCTGACTGCCTGGGTTATAGGCATGTACAACCATGCTCAGTTTGTCCTTCCATTCTGATGCTATGTAAGTAAAATTAACAATTTAAGCCCTCAGTGATACTAGCCACATTTTAAGTACTCAGTAGCCACATGTGGCTAGTAGCTATTTTGTTGACCAGCTCACACATAGAACATTTCCATCATCGTAGAAAGGTCTGCCGTACAGTCCTTACCAGATAATTTCTGCTTCATCATTCCATTGACCTCTGATTACTCAATGTGTCATAAAGTAATCTCAATACTTTCAGTTTAAACTTTTCAGCCTCGTGTAGGCCTATTCCCTATATCTAGCATGTAGCCAAAGGTTTCTCTCTTGTGCAGACTAACACTGATGAATGTCAATCAGTTTTGCTAAAGAATATGAATGCAGCAGGAGAGTTATTGTTAGGTCAGTTAGAATCTTCAAGGGCCTCAAGGCATAATGAATATGAAAAGGAGTGTTGAGTATTGCTCAGCATTATAATGCTTGCTTAGCATATTTCAGACCTTGGGTTCTATTCCCATCCCTAACTTAAAAAGGAAAATGAAAGTGAGAAGAAAGGACAAACTGAGTAGTGAGCACATACCTACAGCTTGGTATCATCAAGTACGGTCTATATAAGCATTATTTGGAATGGCCAGCAGTCAAGCATAGCATATAGTCTAGATAGTCCAGGAATTATGTATCCTACTAGTTTCGTCTGGAGTCTAATTAATATTAATATTAATTGAGGAAAGAATATAATCAAAGGACAGAAGAAACTTTGAAATTACTAGTGTAAAAATAATCACCATTTGTTAAATTATATTACAATTATCTAGTATTGATTAAAGAGGATGAAGAGGTCGCATGATGTGAAACCCTCATATCTGACTCCACACTTATTCTGTACTCTAGAATTCCTCTGCAGCATCCCCCTTCCTTGGGCCCTGTGTGGTGCATGAAGCATTAAAATGAAGTATAAGATCCCTCTGCTGGGCCTTCATATAATCTGCTCATGCCTAATGGATTCCCACTGAGCCACGCTGACCCTGTGAAGCCAAGTACACCTTAGAGCATTCATACTCTCTCTGCATACCTGTTGTACTGGGTGCTGATGACGAGTATAGGCCAACAAGCCAAATAAGCAGATTTCATTAGTACCTAGCACTATATCAACACTTTCGCAGCCAGGTCTGATCCTCATCCAATTTTGTTTGCCCTGAATATTATATTTAGTCTTAGGGGACCATATAGAGTTTCCTTATATTTTTATTAATAGTTTTTTGGGGGGGCTTTTTGAGACAGGGTCTCCTTGTTGCCCCAGCTGTCCTGGAATTCACTATGTAGACAAGGCTGGCCTTGAATTCACAAAGATCTGCCTGCCTCTGCCTCCCAAATGCTGGGATTAAAGGCATGCACCACCATGCCCGGCCCTTTATTGATACTTTTCTTTTGAGCCAGATTCTCAATAAATTGCTCAGGCTGGTCTTGAACTCACTCTGTCTAGGCAGGGCTAGAATTTCTGATCCTCCCTTGCCTCAGCCTCCACAGTAGCTATCATTACAGGTCTCCACCACTAGGCCTGGCTTATTATAATTTTTATCAGACAGGGTCTCCCTGTAGTCACAGCTGACTTGCAACTTGCTATGCAGACCCGGCTGGCCTTTATCTCACAGAGAGCCACCTGCCTCTGCCTCCTGAGTGCTGGGATTAAAAGCATATACCACCATGCTTGGCTTTTTTAAAATAAAGATTTTATTTATTTTTATTTTATGTGTGAGCATTTTGCCTGCATGTATGTAAGTGCACCATGCATGTGCCTGGTGCTCTTGAAGCCAGAAGATGGCATGAAATCCCCTGGAACTGGAGTTATGGATGGGTGTTACCCATCATTTGTATGCTGGAAACAAAACCTGGGTCCTCTGGAAGAGCAGGAAATGCTCCTCCTATGCATTGAGCTATCTCTCTAGTTTCTGTAATAATTCGTGTTAATGCATACTATATCCTGAGTGGACCTAAACTGAATACACTGTTGTTAGCTGGTATTGAAACTTCACCAGCTGTTGATAGGCACTGTTACTGGCAACAGGGAAATAGCCCAGTACTGCCAGAGGTAGCCTGAGGAATTTCCTTCTCCGTTAGCAACTTACACTCAGGTAAAGCCAGATCTTTGACTATGTTGCAGAAAAGAATTTCAGAATGAGTTAGTGTGGGGCAAAGTTAGTAAACTTTTAACTATTTAATCAGAGAGTCATATAGGAAAATATTTGAACATAATCCTAAGGCATGGGTGGGGGCTTCTCGAGATAGTCATGGTTAATTGTCCTTGTGCTGGCTGTTTATGTGATCCTTCAGCTTTTAAAGTTACATTACTCAGCAATGTAATTTACAGCAAGGTTTAAAGATTAAGCAAAGCTTAAAGTTTAAGCAAAGTTTACACGCTAAGTAAAAATATTTGAGCTGATGTACTTACATCTCATAGAGTATTTTCTATTCTCAGTGAAATGGTAAAGTAGTTTTTTTGAGGTGCACTGTTGAGAATTAGAGATGAGAGAATAGTATTAATGTGGTAGAACTCAAAATTACAAAAATTCTGGCCCTGAATAAGCATAGTTCAGTCACTGTTTTTAACATTCTTATTTGTGAGGTCCTGGGAAAATCATACATTATCTTTACAGATAATTTTTGGCTTTATGAGTTGCACTGAAGTTCCTTGACTCCCAGACAGCAGAAAAGACTAGATCTTAGGGTGAGGGGCTTTTCCTTGTCATGTCCCCTTCCTATTTTTCTATCTTATCTTTGTCCTATGCCTGGCCTTGCATATACAGATGTATGTTCTCCCTTATACCTTTGAATAATCCTGGAAAGTAGAGGTTGCTATTCCCCATTAACAGATGAGGACCCTGAGGTTCATTGTGGTATGGTATCTGAGATCACTCGGCCAGGAGTGGCATTGCTTGGATTTGAATTCAGTTATCCCAGTTGTAAATGGAAGGGTTATTTCATTTTGTAAGATATAATCTTCCTGTGTACAATAAGAGCAGTGAACTCTAGATATGTTGTGCTTATTTTCTATTGATCCCAGATAGGGCATCAACTACAGATCAAAGTAACACTTCCATACAAGCTCAGCTAGGTGAATCAGTGAGTTTACTGGGCTTGCTATTGGGAGCACGCATGATAGGTTGCTTACTGGAGCATGGGTGATTCAAAGGCAAGTGCATAACCAATAATTTCCTCTCCAACATGGGTGATGATTCATGAAAACCATACCACTTGAGTCCTATGAGTGATGACCTTAGGGATGCTGCATTACTGGATTTCTACCTGCAGTTGACCTTGCACCTCCTATATACTTTAGCAGGTCTCCCAAGAGCACTTGTAGCTGTGGACAAGAGTAAGTTGTTGGGATCAGAACACGGCCTGCTCTAAGTTATTCCATGTTGTGTGAAACTGGTTTTTCGGATTCTGCTATGCCCTGAGAGACTCCATTTTACAATCAGATTTTGACTCCCTTCTGATGGAAATGTGAATGTCACCATCTGTCTGCCAGCATAGAATAAAAAAAATAACTTGTTTAGGGGTGTAGAAAGGGTGCCACCTTATAAATTTATCAGGGTGAATTGAGAATGTGGAGCATATGGAACTATGAAAATCATATCAAGGAGACCAGACCCAAGAAGTTAACAGATGCACACCTAGGAAAGCATGTAACTGCTCTCACGTGGAACTCATAAGGAGGTACTGTGATGGCAGTAGCCCCTCCTAACCCTCATAACACTGACCACCCAGTCTATGACTTTAGGACCAACATGTAGAGAACTCCCAACTGTCCTAGAGACTTCAACTTGGCTGGTCCTTGCTGTTGATGTAGCCTGCTTGAATTGCTGTCAGCTCATTCCCTTGTTTGCCAATCTGGACCTGCCCACCTTCTCATTCATCAGCCCATTCCTTCATCTGGACCCAGCCCTACCTACCCTTTTGGCTTCTGTGCTGGACCCAACTCTACATCTAATCCACTGACTTTTCAATTTGATTCTAAGGCCAGCAACCAGCCTTTAGTTAGCAGCCATAGCACTTATCCAACTTCTTCTGCAGCTTGGTTTCATCCATTATCCTATCAATATAGAGAACTTTACATCTATCAGATTTCCAACTTTGGCTTCTCAAGCTTTTGAAGCTATTTGAAGCTCCTTGCCTCTTTAACCCTTTACAGAAATTCTGTAACTTAATATGTATTCATATGGCTATAGACTTGGATATATTTACTGTGTAGTGTGAAATGTGATCTGATATTTAATATTAGTAATTAAAATTAGAATAAAAGTATCTGTGTTGGCCTCAGCAGAGCTGTCATAGAAAGCAAATAGGGACGACTGAAACTGCAGTAACTTTGTGAATTTATTTTTATTCAATAAATTCTGACATTGTGGAAAGGCAAAAATATGTTCATCCATGTTTCTGATGTAGTGCACCATGATTGGGTCAAGCCTTTGAAGGTGACCACAGTAACCTGTGTTCTGTGATGGCCAGTGTTCAGTTATGCCCATGTTCAGAGATGCCCCAATAGATCATTGTTTGCACTTCCCCCCTTATTTCCCCTGTGTATCTCTTCAAATTAAAAAAAATTAATTTAATTTTATGTGTATGAGTATTTTGTTTGCATTTAAGTGTACCTGTGTTGTGTAATACCCATGGAGGTCAGAAGGGGGTGTAGGAGCTACAGATGGTTGTTAACTGCCATGTGAGTGCTGGGAGCTGAACCCAGGTCCTCTGCAAGAGCAGCCAATGCTCATAACCACTGAGCCATCTCTCCAGTCCCATATGTTTTCTGTTTTCGATAATGATAACGTTATTTTAATTACTTTGTTGGTTACCTCTGTTCCTTTTTTGTTGTTTTGAGACTAGGTCTTAATCTATAGCCTTGGCTGGGTTTGATCCTTCTTCCTCAGCTTCCCTAGTGCTGGGATTTCAGGCAACACGCTCCCAATAAGTTTTTTTGTTTTGTATTGTGGTGATTGATCAAAACAGGGCCTTATATGTGCTAGGCACTGTTATTTTAAAGAAAACCTTCAAAAAATTTTTTTTTGTCTTTCTGAGACAGGGTCATCCTGTAGCTCCAGTTGGCCTGGAACTCACTATGTAGACCAGGCTGTACTTGCACTCTCAGAGATCCTCCTGTCTCTGCCTCCCAAGTGCTGGGATTAAAGGCATGCACCACCATACCCAGAAAAAAAAATTACGTTACCATACAAAGCAGTGAACTTGTATTCACTCCAACCTTATTTCGCTTGTCTTGCTGGCCAGCTTGCTCCTCCAAAATAGCCTGCCCTTCTGCTTTACTGTCACATTTTCCCATTACTTACTTTAATTAACCTCCCTTACCTTAAGATCTCTTCTTCCCTTTCCATGAATCCCTTCCTAATTTCATCGAACACATGATTTAAATGATATATTTTAAAAAATAGTTTGTTTTTTTATTATTTATTTTATTGTATGTGTATGAGTGTCTTGCCTGTGTGTATGTAAAAGCACCTGTGTTGTGCAAGCCTACAGAGGTCAGAAGAGGGCACTGAATTCCCCTGGAGCTGGAGTTACAGATGGTGGTTACCTGCTATGTGGATGCTAGGAATCAAACCTGGGTCGTACACGTTTGTGTGTGTGTGTGTGTGTGTGTGTGTGTGTGTGTGTGTGTGTGTTTGTATATTTAAAACTGAACATGCCTGATCTGCAGCGGTGAGCCTGGATAGTAATTGGATGGGAGAGATTTGATAGAATTCAGCATTGAATCCATCTATTCCTATATTTCTCATTGTGGGAAGACATTTTATTACTGCTTAAATATTGTTACTTACTATGAGTCTGCTTGGAAGCAGGAGGAACTGAAGTTCAAGGTCATCTTCACTACACAGGGAATTTGAGGCTTTAGCTGCCCAAACTACATGAGACTGTGTCTCAAAAAACAAATTGTTTTTATATTCTTGATTTAATTTTAATATGTATTTATGTCTAGCAATTTACCTGTTTCTTCTATGTTTTCCAGCATTTTACATTTTCAAAATATTTCTTAATGGCCCTCTGGATTGTACTGGACCTGTTCTAACAACTACTTTTTCTTTCTAATTTTATTAATTTGTTTCTTCTCTCCTTTTCTTTTGATTATTTTGGCTCGGGATTAAACTCACTTCTTTTTAAAAAATAATTTTTAATTCATTTTTTGTGAATTTTATACAATATACTTCTTAATTAACTTTACTTTTCAAAACATGCTGGGGATTGAACCTGGGGTCTCAAATGTGCTGGGTAAGAATGTAGTGACTTACATCCATAGCCCGCTATATCACTTTATGTATGTAGCTTTGTAAGATAAAGATGTTGGTGCTTGTGGTGGTTTGACTGAGAATGCCCACAATAGACTCCAAGTATTTGGACATTTTGTCCCCAGTTGCTGGTGTTGTTTTGGGAGGTCTTAAAAGGTGTGGCCATGCTGGAGGAATCAGGTCACTGGGGGCTGGCTTAGAGAGTTCTCACCTTTCTGAGTCTCCGGTCTCTCTCTGCTTCCTGTGCCTGCTTGAAGATATGAGAGCTTAGCTTCTGCTCCTGCTCCAGCCACCTCTGTTGACATGCCTCCCCACCATGATGGACCCTTGCCCCTTTGGAACTGTAAGCTAAATATACTCTTCCTTTTATAAGTTCCCTTGATCATGGTATTTCTACCACAGCAACAGAAAAGTGACTAATACAGTGACTGTATGTTCTTTTACCTCCCCGTTGCACAGAATGCTTTGTTTGCCATACATAGACTTTTCTCTGTTTAGAACTTGTAACAGGACTAATACATTCTGAAACTGTTAGTGAAATCTTCTGAGTGTCTGTCATTTTATTTATTTTACAGCAACAAATGGCAGTGGCAAATAAATGCAAGATTGTCACCCTTAGTTGGTAGAGTGCTTACTGAGCAGTTTGAAGCCCTGGATTCAATCCCCAGTGCCACATAAACCAAGTGTGGTGTTGAACTGTAATCTCAGCACTCAGGCAGTAGAGGCAGGAGGAACAGAAGTTCAAGGTCATCTTCGCTACATAGGGAATTTGAGGCTATAGCTGCCCGAACTACATAAGACCCTGTCTCAAAAAAACAAATCAAACCAAACCAAAATAAAGATCTTTCCCTTTTCCTTCACAATTTCTTGACTGTTAGGCATAGAGTTCTTTGCTTTGTTTACCTACTTTATACTTTTGCTAGTTTGTTATTGATTTTATTTTTTTGAGACAGCACCTAGCTATGTAGTACTCATTGGCTGGCCTGATGCTTGTTGTACCACTCAGGCTGTCCTTGATGTTCTAGTTATTCTTTTGCCTCAGCCTCCCAAGTACTTGTGTGCACCACAATGCCCAGCTTACCCTAGACACTTGTTGCTTCAATCCTTTCCCTCTTTCACATTTCTCAGAAGTCCCAGTACATGGGAAATTTGGGAATCTATACATTTTAGCTGTCAAATGATTAGGAAAATGCATTTTAGCATTGTCTCTCTTCTACCTACTGTGTAATTTCTCTATCCCCTGACCCAAGATCAAGTTTGACAAACAAGGGTTAGTTTAGCTCTGTTCATAATGGGTTTTTCATCTTGCAGTGTAAAATGCTAGACGACTGCCAGAGATGGCACGATAGACTCAGTGATCCCTTCTAGACACATGACAGGGAAAGTATTTGTACCCTTTGATTCACATTTATTTTATTCTTGTCAGAGTTGCCCACAGCCTGGTGTTTTTATTTCATCTTTAAGGATACCCATGCCAGAGAGTAACAGATCCAGAATTAGGACTTTGTTTGATTTCTGGTGGGACCAGTACCAAACCATCTAAGATATCTGAGTATTCATATAACCCTCCCCTTGGACAGTTGGAGCTGGCATAGTTGTGATATGGTATATTCTCATCCAGTAGGTGGCAGGCAAGAGGCCACTGCCAGTGGAACCTGGGCTTGTCAGTCTTCTTGCCGTTTGTTCCTCATGAATGGAGATCATAGAAATAATTTTAAGAAAAAGGCCTGCTCTGGAAAAAATTCAAAAGGTGGAACAAAGCATGAAGAAAACAGTCCGAGCAAATAAAGCCAAAGGTGTTTGTGTTGACTTGCGTTCTAAAGGTCAGTGTGTGACCTTGCAGACAGAGGAAGGATGGCGCTACCAATACCCATCCGTATCTTCCAAGAACTTGCATTTCAAATTTTTAAATTTTTGTATTGAGCTTTTGTACATTCCAAACAACAGTTATTAATCAAATTTAGACGCCCTTCCCCAGCTATGCCTCTCCAACCCCCCACTGGACCTCATGCATTCCACCATACATGTTAAGTCCTATCCAGTCAAGCATTTGTACCCAGATGTCCTTCAGTGCAAATTCATCTACTGGAGTCTAGTTAGCCTATCTAGAGATTGTAAGTAAGGCCTACTCTCCCTCGCCCAGCAGTAATCAGTCTCCAACAGCTCTCACTGTAGGACCAGTCCACCACTCATCTCTCTCCTCCCTTTTGGGCCCTTGTTTAATTGAGTTGGCATGGGTCCTGTGCTCGATGACACCACTGACACAAGTTCATATGTACAAACTTCCAGTGGCCTGAAAGCCTTAGCTTCTTTGTGTTCATGAACCAGCCCTGGCTCTTACAATCTTTCTGCCCCGTCTTCTGCAATGGTCCCTGAGCCATGGGTGGGTGAGGTTCAATATAGGAGTCCTATCCAAGGATATACACTCTGCGGTCTCTTATTCTTTAAAGCTTGGCCAGTTGTGGCCTTCTGTGTGCCTCACACTTTTTTGTATAAGGAAACTGGTGAGAGTTGAGGGATGCACTAGTTTTCTTTCTACCCCTTGTTCTACTATGTACCATGAGCCTTAGATGTAGAGGTTCAAATATAGATGTGTCATCTAGGACTGGGCATCGCTCAGACATACTATATTCTCTGTGTCTGACCAGATATGTGATTCTGCAGTAACATCCATCTGTTGCAAAAAGAAGCTTCTTTGATGAGTGGTATATTTTATATTTGTCTGTAAATATAAGGATCTATATTTAGCATATGGTAAGAAATTTCATTTGCCTAGAGATATGACAGAGATAGGGTTTTCCCAGGATCTTTATCCTCTCCAACCATGTGTATTTGGCCGTGTTTACAGTGTCACCCAAGAGTTCATTCTCATTTAGGGGGCTTTAAGTCCAATTAAATAGCTACTGATTATGCCCCAGATAGCAGTGCCACTACTGCACCCACAGAGGTAGTTTGCTATGCTGATCGTTATGGTTATTAGGCTTCAGGGCTGGGTTGGAACACTGATTTTCTCCTTTTGCAGTTTGCATAGTATCATCTAGTATTATGAGGGCTAAACTTCGGGTAGAAGGCTTCCAGGTCAGTTCCTGCTCCATTGCGCCAAGTTCTGTATCCAAAGTATGTTCTGTATTCAGCAGTAGGGTCTTATCTCCTAGTTCTGGGAGATAACCAAGAGCTCTAGCAATAGCCTGTGTTATTTTGGGAGTCTCTTGGACCACTCTCACCAAACAATCAAAGGGAGGTCTCTCCTGTCTGGCACTGTGTTCCTTTCCATACAACTCCCAGGTTTATATATATATATATATTCACTAATGTTCAGATACTGTGTGTGCATTTCTTAGGGGATTTCAAGGGTATCACATTTCCCTTTGGGTTCCCTAGCCCCTAAGACCCATTGACCTCCACTCTTTCTTCCTCCTATCTGACCTGCCTCCTCCTTCTCCAGTCATGGCACCCCTATTATCCCCACCTTCCCCCCAATAACACCTGCCTCCCACCATCCCCCTCTCCTGAGTTCCTGCTCCCTCTCACTGTGGCCCCCTGAATGTCCCTCCCTCCTCCCCTCCCAGCAGAACACTCCAACTTTCCCCACCTCCCCCTGGTAACATCTGTTCCCTACTATCCCCCTCTTTCAGGTTCTTTCTTTTCCATTACCTCCGTGTATCCTTTCCATTCAAATTTTTCTGTATATTTTGGTGCTGGTGGCCAATAACTAGAATGCATTGGAAGGGAAATTCAAATAGTCGAGGTTTCTGAGAGCTAAGTTATGTGACAGTAATCCATAAATGGTTTTGAAGTCAACAACAAGTACTTTGAAAGCTTCATAATAATAATTCCTGTCTACTAGGTACTTGACATATGTTATAGTCATTAATTATTATTATCTGCCTCCTACTGGTAAGGAAATCAAGATAAATAGTGGCCAAGTAACTTGTCCAGTGACACATAGCTATTAAAAATACAGAGTATCAATCAGAATTTTGTTATCCAAAGACCTTGCTCTTTCTACCTTTTGAGTTAGTTTTTCTTGGGGAGATGTGTACTACTGTCTGTCCATCCCATATGGGGAACCAATAATAGGGCAGAGTCCAACTTGGTGAGCCAATGAGTATATTGTGGTTATTTACAGAATACAGGAGTTACTTACAGGAGTATGGGTGACCTCCAAAGAGATGCATCACCTCAAAGACCCACCAAATCATAAATACAACCACACAGAGGCTAAATCATGGAAATCAGCACCCCCTTTAGTTAACCTTATGTTTCTTATATACTTTAGGATCTCTCAACATCACTCTATGTTGGGGTAGGACAGGGAGGAGTAATAGTTGGACTCCCTGGTGAGGGTCCTGTGGTACTCCCCTCCCTACTTTTTTAGGAAGTGTCTATACCTCCATTTCCATTACTATATACCTTGTTATCATTAAAATTATTTGCCTTGCTACCTGGCCAAGGTGTTCTCTATTTTAACACAGCAATTTGGTGAACATATGCCTAAAGGAAAAAAGTCAAACTATAATACTAGCATACAGAACTTTGGACCCAGCTTTTGGGGGTTGCTGCAGGAGGATTAACAAAAGAATTGATAATGCCAGTGAAAAGTTTGATGGATAAATACATTGTGGCAAATTTTCATTAATTTATGATTAGCAGAACAATGACCTAGTGCTGTTGTGTGCTATCACATGGCTGAATGTGACATATTCATGATGGAGTTCTAGGAAGTGCTGTAGGACTGGAGAGATGGTTCAGCAGCTAAAAGCACTGACTGCTCATGAAGATAACCTGGGTTTGGTTCTCAGCACACACATGGCAGCTAACAACCACCTCTAATTCCAGTCCCAGGGCATTTGACACACTCATCTGGGCTCTGTGGGCATTTGGCAAAATAGTCATATACATAAAATAAAAATAAATACATAAATTAAAAGTCCTATAAGGGGCTAGAGAGATGGGCCAGGGGTTAAAAGCACTCTCTGTTCTTGCAGGGGACCCGAGTTTGATTCCTAGCACCCATGTTGGGTGTCTCACAACCACCTGTATCTTTAGGTGCTGAGGATCCGATACCTTCTTCTGGTCTTCCTGGGCACTGCACTTACATATACATATATACACAGACACACAGACTCACAAATACATGCAATTAAAAATAATAAATATTCTATTAAAAGTTTCAAGACACTATATACCATCTGAATCAATTTCTATAAAGCTCAAAAAGAAGTCAAACTAAGTGATAGTGTAGAAGTCAGGATACTGGCCACTGAAGGCTGGTGTTATTAGTGAAAATGAGTTGGACATAAGATGACAGTCAAAGGTTTTTGATAATATTTTACATTTTCATCTTGGGGTTGACTATTTGGGTGTGTTTAGTTTTTAAACATTTACTTTTTCAGAGTATTTTGTAATTTCAAAAAGATTTGAAAAAAAACTAATAAACAATATTGTTTTTAAGCTGGCCTTTCCTCAAAACTCAGCTTTGCTTGTCCACACAAGCAAGCAGTGACTGTTGGAAAATTTGAAGTTTTTGCTTCTGATTGTCTTCATGTGTGGGCCTTCCTGTCTGTTAAGATTTTCCCTTACTATTTTGCCTCATCTGTGAATTTCTCTAGCCAGTGTATGGTGTTGTTTACATAAGACTGTGGACTCTGGCGGTTGCAGAAATGGCTCAGTTGTTAAGAATTGTTCTAGTTTGTTTTTCCATTGCTGTGACAAAATACTCTGATCAATACCAACTTGGGGAGGATAGGGTTTGTTTGGCTTACCTCCCCTGGGTCACAATTCATCGAGTTATAGTTCATCAATGAGCCCAAGGTAGGAACTCAGGGCAGGAACCTGGAGGCAGGAGCTTGTGCACAGGCCAAGGAGGAATGCTGATTACTGCTTTGCTCCCCTGGCCCATGCTCTCCCTGCTTTCTTATACAGTACAGAAAAACTTATTCTGCCACCTGCTCACAGTGTGCTGGGCCCTCCCACATTACTCAAAAATCAAGAAAATACCCCACAGACATGGCCATAGGCCAGTCCAATGGAGGAAATTCTCCAATTGAGGCTCCCTATACCCAGGTGTGTCAAGTTGACAACTAAAGCTATCCAGCACAAGAACACTTGCTTCTCTTCCAGAAGACATGAGTTTGGTTCCCAGCACCCACATTGGGTGGCTCACAACCACCTGTTAACTCCAGCTCCAGGAGATTCAACGCACCCTATGTCCGCTGCAGGCACCTGTATTTGTATGCACATACTTGCAAACACTTCACATAAATAAATGAATAAAGACTATGGACTCTGGAGCAAGGCTTTCTAGGTTGTATCTTGAGTCTTCAACTGACTAGCTGTTGAGCTTAGGCAAGTGTATTTGTTACTTTTCTTATTGCTGTGACAAAATGTGTGGCAAAAGTAACTTGAATAAGTGATTATTTTGCTCACAGTTGAGGGTACAGTCCATCATTGTAGGGAGGTGCAGTGGTGGAAAAATGAGGTGGCTTGGTCACATTGCCTTCTCAGTCAGGAAGCTGTGAGAAATGAATGCTTGTGTTCAGTTCATTTCCTTTTCTAAATTCGATCTGGGATACCAGCCGTGGGAAAGTACCACTCACTCATGGTGCATCTTCCATTCTCAGTAGAACCTCTCTTGGAAAGACCCTCACAGACACTTTCAGATATGTGTTTTCTATTATTCTAAATCTAATCAAATTAGTAATGAAGATTGACTACAACAAATAACCCAACTTCTCTGGGTTTTTGATTTCCCTCCTCTTCCTCCTCCTCCTCCTCCTCCTCTTCCTCCTCCTCCTCCTCCTCCTCTTTCTCCCTTTTCAGAGGGTCTCCCTACAGCCCCAGTTGGCCTGGAACTCATTATGTAAACCTGGCTGGCCTAGATCTCATAGATTCACCTGCCTGTACCTCCTGAATGCTGGCCTTAAAGAGAGCATCACCATACCTGGCTCTTTGATTTCTTATTTCTAATGTAGTACAGGTTGTGTGTTCCTTTTCTGAAAATCAGCAATTCAAAATCCTCTAAAATGTAAAATATTTTAAGTGCCTGGATGATGCTATAAATAGAAAGTTTCCTATGTAATCTTATATGATGTAGTCAAAATGTAGGCACACAAGAAATA
>NW_008347808.1:3984468-4041424 GCF_000622305.1 Nannospalax galili | reverse complement strand
TCCAGGAAAACTCAAAATATGAAATACTTCTAGACTCAGGCATTTCAGTTAAGGTATATTCAATTTGTACCTATCTTACAAGTTTCGAGGATTAAAAATGTTAATATACATCAATACTTAAAATTTATCTCATATACAGTTCATATTATACAAGCATTTGTTCTTTTTGAGGGTCTTTTTGAGACAGGGTCTCCCTGTCACAGTTGGCCTGGAACTCGTTATGGAGACCAGGCTGACCTCAAGCTCATAGATAGATATCCATCTGCTTTTGCCTCCCAAGTGCAGCATTAAAGGCGTGTGCCACCATGCCTGGAAAATGTTTGCTATTACTATATTTCATATTTGTAAAGAGGAACGAGTCTATATATGTATTCCTTTATTATTGTGGGATTAATTATTGTTTATATATTTAAGTTGTAATTTTTACTACAACAAACTTGAGTTCTTGAGCCAAGCATGAGGATGCACACCTATAAGCCCAACACCTGGGAGGCAGAACCAGAAGGATCTGGAGTTCAAGATCATCTTTGTCTACATAGGGAGTTTGGGGTTTACCTTGAGTTACATAAGACTTTATTTCAAACAAACAAACAAAAATAAACAAAAAAAGAGGAAATTCAAGTTATTTCAATTTGGTGTTCCATTGTGAGATTGTTTTATAACGTCTTCAACTTTTATTGTTTAATAGTTGTTTCCATTTTTATGTTAGTGCAAAAATATTGCTTTGAAAGTGCTTCATATGTTCTTGTGCACATTTGAAATGGTTTTCAAGGTATATATCTAGAAATAGAACTTTCTGCATTGTAAAAATCTATCCATTTTTGCTAGATCTAGTACCAAACTGATACCTGAGGTGGTTGTCCTAATTTATAGGGTCACTTCCAATACTATAAAAGAACTTCCTTTGTTTTGTGTTCAAGGAACATATAAAGTAATTTAGATGAGATCAGGTGTGTTCAGGTTGTTATAGCTGTAGATATCAAGTAATTTAGAAAACTGCAAGAGAATTTGGTTTAGCACGTGTTTATCGTTCATATATACGAGAAAATGTTGTCTTGTAGTGGGCAAAACTACTCTCTAGCAAACACTAACCCCTTCTACCTAATACCAAATGAGATCACATCTATGAAGTACCTGGCTAAGAGTAGACCCTCTGGTCAAAGTTTCTTGAAATTTACCTATGTAGTTAAGATCCTTTTACAAAGTTATCTATCCCTGAAACATAGGGAAGCCACAACATTTAATGTGATGACCAGAGTTAAAAGAGAATTTCATCCTGACTATAGATAATACAGAATGGACCATGATCTAGGAAAAGGCCACATCTATTCTCTCTCACTTTTACCATCTTTCAGTAGAGGTGCAAGGAACTATGCCACAGAAGAGAGAGGCACCAACATTTCCCATCCCTTCTGTAACCAAAATGAGACTTATTTATGTCTTCTTCCTTCCCAGTGCCCTTTCCATTTGAACTCTCTGAGGGCATTTTGTAATTCACAAGAATGGCCTTGCTCAAGTAAGTAGGGCCTACGTGAACTTGTTTGTTGTTGTTGTTGTTGTTGTTAATATCTGCTGGTTTCCATGTTATTGCTGAAGTATAAGGAGAGGTGGGACGTCAAGAGCATATAACCTTTGGTGTTGGATCTTAATTTGGAGATTCTGTTTTTTGAGGAAATGTCAAATGTTCCAAATATGCATTATCTACTAGAGTAGCTTCTAGTCACAAATGGTTTGTTATTGCACACTTGAAAAGTTTCTAGTATAACTAAGAAGTGAATTTTATACTTTATTTAATTTTCATTCAATGAAAATGACTACCTATGGTGTTGCAACTTGAATGAGAGTTCTCCCCCATCAGTTTCATGTATTGAAATATCTGGTCTCCAGCTTGAAGTGCTGTTTGGGGACATTTAGGAGGTACAGCTTTGCTGGAGGAAGTATGTCACTGGGGACGGACTTTATGAGTTCATAGTCATGTGCTATTTCCCGGTTCACTCTCTCTGTTTCATGTTTGCTGTTGATTATATGAGCTCCACCTTCCCATTCCTGCTACCATGCCTGCTGCTTGTTGCTATGCCTCCCTGCCATGATGGACTCTAACCTATAAGCCAAAGAAATGCTTTCCTCCATTAAGTTGGTTTTGATCAGTGATTTATTATAGCAACAGAGAAGCAAACTAGGACATATGGCTAGTGGCTACTGCGTAGGTCAAATAAATTTTTTATAATTTGTAGGCAGAAGAATGTATGGCTGCTAATGTTTACTTGGTTTCTATGGTGCATCAGGCCGTGTCTTTGCATTTCATTCTCACAGTATCCTGTGAAAAAGATATTCTTTATTTTACCAGTGAGGAAACTAAGGCTCAGAAAGGATGAGAATTTGCCCAAGGTCATACAAGCTACAAAATGGAAGAGTCAGACTTTAAACCCATGTTTGTCTGGTCATTCTAACTTCAAAGCATATTTTTTAATCCAGAAATCTAGAAAGATGTTCTGCTTTTTTTTTCTTCTGTTATTTTGCTTGATCCATACACTAGAGAAACAGAAAAGTAAATTATTTAACACAATTAATTTGCTACTTTTCATTAACAATTGGATTTGTGGAAATTATGTTTGTTTCCAGGGACTTTGTTAATGATTTCCTCTAATAGGCTGTTAGAAGAAACAACAAATGGTCAGGATCAAAGAGACTGAAGAGTGTCAGTTGTGCCAAATCACTCTCAATGCAAAATTAGATCATATATTAGCATTCTCCAAAGAACAGAGCTAAGAGGATACGTGTAAAGGTGGTCTGTGATGTATATCTTGACCTTACAATGTTTTGGATTTCACTGTGGTGTGAAACCAAGAGGCATTCAGTAGAAACTGTACATAAAATTTGAATTTTTTGTAACCTTTTTCTATTACTTGAGGGTTGAACCTAGAGATTTGTGCATGCTAGTGAAGTGCGTCACCACTGAGCTAAAACTCCAACATTTGAGTTTAAAAAAATGTGATAGGATCTTTCTAAATTGCCCCGGCTGGCCTCAAACTTGTGATCTCAGCCTCCTAGGTGATTTTATTACAGGCTTGTGCCATTATGCCTGGCTCTATGCTTGATGTTAAGTAGGTGAAGTGTATTCAAAGCATTATTTATTTATTTATTTTAAATTTATGTGTATGAGTATTTTGCCTGCATGCATGTAGATTCACCCATGTTGTGAAGAGACATGGGAGGCCAAAAGAGGGCGTCTGATCCCTGGAACTGAAGTTATAGACAGTTGTTAGTCACTATATGGATGCTGGAAGCCGAACCTGGGTCCTCTGCAAGAGCATCCAGTGCTCTTTTTTAACCACTAAGCCATCTCCCTAGGCCCATTCAAAGCATTTTTGACTTACAATATTTACAACTTATGCTGAATTCATCAGAACATAACCCCTTTGTAAGTTGAGGAAGGTGTGTGAGTATTGTGTGTGTGTGAAAGAGAGAGAGTTGGGGGGAGGGAAGGAGGGGGAGAAAGAGGGAGCGATGGACAGAGAGATTGATTTAAGAAAGTCGTTGACTGGATGAGATTCACACTTATTCTGCCAGATAATCTGCTTTGCTCAAAATGAACAGATTTAACTGTTAATTGTGTCTACAAACTATCTTAAGAACAATCTCTAGGCTAGTATTTGGCCAGATATTTAGGAAATGTGGTCTATCCAAGTTGACACATAAAATTGTCCAAAACCATGACAACATTTGTTGTTAAGAACTCTGGAGGGTAGGAGGTTCCAAGTTTCACTCTGTGACCTCCAAGTCTTCTCACCACAACTCTTGTAGACATTTGCCTTAAGGTCATTACTGCCACAGGACAACACATTGCATTGTCAGTATCCCATGTATGAAGGACTGTGTTCATTTGCCATTTTTATTTCTTTATCTAGAGGGAGAACCCTGTTCTTAAAGCTGCCAGCACACATTCCTTTACGTATCTTGGGCAACAGCTGAGTTGTTAGCCAAGTCTTAGGTCAAGAATTGGCAAAGACAAATGATAATACTCATACTCCCTTTGGCTTAGAAGACAGGCTCTCCTTTCCCTGAGAATGATGCTGGCCTACTTGAAATCTGAAGAAATAGGAAGGGGGAAGGCTGTTAAGTTGGCAATGAATTTTGACTCTTAACATGCACTTTTATGAGCAGAGATTTATAATTTAACCAGGAAACTTTGGAATACAATCAAAAGGCAGGAAAAAGAAAAATTCTGTCTGTGCCAAATTACTGAGGAGTTTTCATCAAATCCTGCCTTTTAAAGAGAAATTACAATGGAGGCTCAACAAGTGTAAGAGACCCCTCCAAAACTGCATAGGAAGCAAGGTGTAAGTTTGGTGTAAGTCCTATATTCTGGCTCCTCTCACCTTACTTTTGGATCACACTCAATGACCTGACAGGTGTCGAGCATATTAAGAGCCTATATGGAAAATTCCTGCCTATATAATTAAGGCTCATTTTTTAATGTATGAGTGTATTGCCTGCATGTATGTAAGTGCACCCGTGTAGTGCAATGCCTGCAGAGAGGTCAGAAGAAGGCGTTGGATCCCCTGGAAGTGGAGTTACAGATGGTTGTTAGCCGCCATGTGGGTCCTGGGAATTGAACCTGGGTCCTCTGCAAAAGCAGTCAGTGCTCTTAACTGCTGATCCATCTCTCCAGCCCCCAGCTTATATTTTTTAATTGTTTGAAACTTACCTGAATTGAATTTTACTATCCATTTATATTAAAGTTATATTTAATAGCATAAGGGACTTTCAAAGTTATTTTTCCAAACCCATTTTCAGATGTGATAACTGATCCCTAAAGTGGCACAATTTGTTGTGGGAGAAGTGGTATAGAACCCAAATCACCTTTTTACTGGTCAGAAGTAACTATCCTTTCCTTCAAAGATACCCCGTAGTTACAGTATTTTAGATAGAGCTCTGTTAGTTGTATTTGCACTCAGTTCTCTTATACTCTTATGAGAAGACTTGAAACTTCAGGTAGGGGAATACTTATTGACATAACCTTGTAGGCCCAAAGTCATGACTTTCACATGATCTTTCCTGTCACCAGCAATTTTCCTTCAAACAGAATCAGTCGCACCTGTTCATATCATAATTTCCTTATCTGAACGTGGTGAGAGAAGTGACCTATATATTTTATGTGTTTTCAAAATTCTATGACTAATATAAGACAAGGCCAGAACTTGGCTGTCTCTAAACTGCCATTTCAAAATCCAAGGGGTATATTTCTGTGTCAAAAAATTTGTAAGCCAGAGGCCAGAGAGATGGCTTAGCGGTTAAGAACACCGACTGTTTTTGCAGAAGACCCGGGTTCTAATCTCAGCACCCACATGGCAGCTAACAACTGTCCGTAACTCCAGTTCCAGGGGATCCAACAGACTCTTCTGATTGCACGACATGAGTGCACTCACATACATGCAGGCATAACACTCATACACATAAAATAAAAATAATAAATAAAATATTTAAAAAATTGTAAGCCAAATACCTATCCAGACAACTTAGCTAATATAATATTTATTTATTTGCATGTTTTAACCAAAGAAGGTACTTATGAATTCTGTCCTTTAGTTGGCAGTATGCTGTCAGTTCTACCAGGCACAACAGTCCTGGAGAAGGTCCATCTTCCAAAGGCAGACTTCCTCTGAAAGAATCTCCCCAGGAAATTGAATTCTGCTTACAGAGGGGCATATACTTTGTAGGTCAAAGATTTTGTTGTTGTTTGTGAGACAGGCTCTCACTATGTGTGTCAGGCTGGTTGAGAATTCATAATCCTTCTGCCTTGACTTCCTGAATGCTGGGATTATAGACATGTATCACCACACCTGGCAAATGAGATTTTTTTTTTGCTTGTTTGTGGAGTCTTTGTGTATTTGATCTATAATGTATTTTTGTTGCTTCTTTTTTAAACTTTATTTTTTATTTTATGTATATGAGTGTATTGCTTATATGTATGCACCCATGTTGTACAATGCCTATGGAAGCCAGTAGAGGGCTTCAGATACCCTGGAACTGGAGTTATGGAGTTAGCTGCCATGTGGGTACTGAGAATCAAACCCTGGTCCTCTGCAAGAGCAATCAGTGCTCTTAACCACTGAGCCATCTCTCTAGCCTAAGGCTTCTTATATGCTTTTTATATCCTTTGACACTTAGGGAAGAGTTATTATTAGACAGTGAGGGGAGAGGGAGCTTTTAACTGTATCCTGAGTTGCAGTTTTTGGTGCTGGTGGTTGTATGCCCAGACTCACACATGCTAAGCATGTGTTCTATCACACAGGTAAACCCCACCAACCAGAATTTTCTAGTCAAAGGGAAATGTTTGATGTGTGGTGTTTTCAAAGCATTTACTTTCCCTTCCTTGACACTCTGATGAAAGCTACCAAGTTTTTGTTTCCATCCCTGTCCTTGTCAAACAATATATGTGTTAAGTACTTACTAAGGATTATCTCTTTTGAGCAACAATCATATAATATAGCTATTTCTATTATCTTTATTTTACAGATGAGGCAATGGAGGCTGGGAAATAAGAATTTTAAGGAAGATTTTTTTTGAGGTTGACGATAAGCTTCCATAACAAGAAGGTAGTTGCTGATAGATGAAGTTGCTTGACAATATGTGTGATAATTTAATTTGGATTCCAAATTTCAGTACTCTAAGACACTTTTCATGACTCCAAAATGTTCTTGAGGGAGACCCAATGAACCTCACATATTGGTTAGCTATTATGAGACTAACATGAGAAAGCACCTTAAGACTTAGTGGCACATATCAGTAAGCATTTATTTCCACCTCCTTTGTCTATGTTTTGAATGGTATGGTTCTAGTGTCCTCAGTTAAGTTTGATGGGGCTTGGCTCAAGACAGGGGCTTTCTTTAGGTGTCTTACATGTTTGTGTTCTTCAGGGAGCAGTGAGCATATTCTTCTCATGATGATGGCAGTCATGTATAGGTAGGCAAACAGAAACTTTTGAGGTTTTTCAAAATTTAAAATTAGGCACAAAGTGCCTATACTGTCACATCTTCACAAATTTAATTGACTAAAACAAGTCATATGGGCAAGCTCAATGTCAGAACAAAAGTGAAATAAATTGTCTTTAATAGAAGAAAGTGCAGTGTCACATGGCAAAGTACATGGCTATAGGCAGTGCAGAGTTTTGGGAACCATTATTTAATTGACTGTGCCCTGGCTGAAAGTTAGTGGTGATGAGTTCAGACTTAGAATTTTTTTTGAGGCAATATCTCATGTATCCCAGACTGGCTTTGAACTTATTACACAGTAAACAATGGCATTGGAGTTCTGATTACCTTGTCTCCACTGAGTGAAGGAATGACAAGCATGCATGTACCATCATGGCCAGTTTATGCAGTGCTGGAAATGGAACTCAGAGCCTGTTCATGCTAGTCAAGCACTCTGTCAACTGAGCTACACACTGTGCAAAAATATACCCCAGAAAAACATTTTTGATGGAACCCAGTGGTATAGTGAGAAGAGGACCGATGCTCGGAGGTCTGGTTTTAACTCATTTCTTTTTCTGCTGCTAGGAATAGAACTCAGGGACTCATATGGGCTAAGCAAGTGCTCTCTATAAGTTACACCTCAAATCCCTTACCTTGAGTCTTACTTGATGTGACCTTGAAAAAATCATTTTCTCTCCAGATCCTTTAACATCTAAGGTTCTTTTGTAGCCCCAGCTGGCCTGGAACTCACTATGTAGACCAGGCTGGCCTTGAACTCACCGAGATCCACCTGCCTCTGCCTCCTGAGTGCTGGAATTAAAGGTGTGCACTACCAAACTGGCTTATATGATTTCTTTATTGAACTATTTTAACTTTTTATACAGGGGTCCTGAAACAAGAGTGAGGTAATTAGCTTAAGTTCTCTAAACTTGGTAAGAAGCAGAATCTAGGCTAGAGTCTCAGATTCCTTTCCTCATTCTAGATCTTCATCACAGAAGAGGAAACACTTGGAGGTGGGGGAGGTTTCAGTTCTCCTCCCACCCTCCTGAAATTGTTTTCTGCAATTCTGCTTCCCACATTGCAGTGCTCATCTGTTTTCCATTTCCTGAAAGGCCTGAACAAAGAGAGGTAGACCAAAATTATGCCAGGAGGGGCCAGAGTTCAAACAGAGGAAGTTTTTTCTGCATGTAATAGTGTTTCAGTGTTGTGTGTTGGGAGGGAAAGTTGGTAGCATTGTGTTCTTCAGAGATCTTTCAAAAAGGCATCTTTTGCCATTTGATATCTTCAGTTGGTTTATTCGTGGAAGAAGCACACTGGGCTAGATATGAATCATGGACTCTTCTAATTGTGCAGTATTATAAGCTGTATGTATATTTGCTTATTTGTCAGATGCTCATATTCTCTTCATTTTGAGGTAGGGAATCATTTATTCTTCTTTCACAGATTAAGACAAAGGTGCGACAATGAAAACCTAAGACATAGAAAAATAACATAGCTCTTTAGCTCACTGTTTTGTGCAGTTGTTTTACAGTAGCATAGCACATAGACAGAAGTGAATAGACTAATTCTTCTAATTACTACTTCTGTGTCATGAAGTCACTTAGCCTCTCCCAGTCTTAATTTCAACTACAAAGTGTGGATAATCTATATTGTGAGGATTAAATGCGATTGGGTATAAAATATGCTTGATGCTGAAACATTAGTTTCCTTATTATGAACTACTTCTATCAAAATTTAAACTGTCTTTATACATTTCCCTTTAACCTCTGCATTTTAAGTCAAACATTATAAGGTTTATCAGTCTTAATTTTATTGGCTTCTGTATTTTTTTTTCTTGGAGTTTTTGAAAGGATCTTGCTCTATAGCTCAGGCTGGCTAGCCTTGAATTCACAACCTTCCTGGTTTAGCATTCTGACCACTTCATGCCTAGCTGGCTTAGTATTTGTGATCTGCAAGAACTGTTAGTACTGCCTTCTATGTCTGACCCAAAGAACAAAGCAAAGAAAATTCCCTCAGGGCAGGTTTTTGGGGAGCATGGATTGAGCATCTGTGACTTCATGTGTTTTGGCCGTCTGAGAAACTGCTGCATCATGCCATTTTTATCCTTGTCATAAATTATTACTGAAGGCTTGGGAGTGTGTCTCAGTGGTAGAACCTAGAGCACTTGCCTTGTATACATAAATCCCTGGGTGACTGTCACTGCCACTACAGAAAAAAAAAAAAACCTGACTCTGTTGACAATGAATCTTATATTATCATTCTCTGTTTTTTTAATTTGTGGTGGTCATTATTTCTAATAAACAGCTAATATAGCTTTTCTAGAGCATTCTTGTGAAAGGACCCTAGTATGTTTCTATATGCTAAGGTCCTATTTCCTGTTGACAGCAACATCATCATACCTGTATAAAGAATGATTAATATATTGTCCATAGAGAGCTCATAGCCCTCCCTACCTGTGCTACATTCTCCTATCCCCAGGGACTGGTGTAAGTGGGTGGAGGAGGTTATATAAGCTCACATCCTCTTCCAAGTGGGAGGAGGAGAGAGAAACAGCTGTCAGCCCCACAGCTGGTCTTGTCAACCCAAGTGATCCCAGCTTTATTCAGCCAGAAAAAGAGCCTCCTCAGTACATGGGAGATTTGCTGAACCAGAACCAATGTCTCAGAGGTTTGGCAATTCATCTTAATTTCTCCAGCTAGGACAGAAGGTTTCTGGCTCTGGCTGCCAGGACACAGTGTTCTTTAGGCATTTTGTATGGTCCTTAAGTGCCCCCTCTGGCTGCTCATTCAGAGCAAGTTCTCATGTTGGAGCTATACAAAGATTGTAATACTTCTCATTGGATAGTTGCTCTTTCTTTGGTATTCACTTCAGTACATTAAATTAAGAAAGAAAGAATACAAAGAAAGGAAGAAAGATCCTTAAAGACAGTTTAAGAAACAGTATCAGCCAGGCATGGTAGTACATGTCTGTATTTCAAGCATTTGGGGGATTGACACAAGAGGATTTTAAGTTTAAGGCCAGTCTGAACTACATAGCAAGGCCCTATCTCCAAAACCAACCAAATCAATACAAAAGGAACTGCAATCTAAGTAATTTATTTTTATTTATTGCAACTTTTTGTGATGGATGTTGTTAGGTTAATGTTAGTATTTCCTTTTACAAGTGAGAGGAATATTGGACTTTTAGGGAATATTTATTGTCTCTACTGACTTGTGAGGGTCTTGAAATCTAGTTCCAATGGCCTTTCCTTCTCTGGATTGCCTCAGAGCTATGCCCATGCTTGATACAAGCTTATATTATATTTGTAGCTTGCACAGATTCAATAATTTGTGTAATTAGAATGGGGACTTTATACTTACAAAGCAAACCTTCAGAGTAAATGGGCACCGAACACAGACCAAAAAAATGACCCTACCCAAGATTAGCTTGATGAGCCAGTGAGTTTAATTGGGGTGACCTATAGGACCATGGGCAGTAAAGATGAGTTTCCTATGTAGCAATGTTAAATATTTGGGGACTGAAAAAGAAATGAATTTTTTAGTGGAATAATGATGGGACAATTGTATAACCATTGTTTGTGGTATATATACATATATATGCAATATATAGAGGAGAAATTTATTGATTTAAGTAATCTTATCAAGGTATATCATATCTGGCCGGATATTTTAGCATAGGACTATATTCTCATCATTCATGGCACTGAAGTAGGAAGAGTACCATGAGTTCGAGGCCAGCCTCGGCTGCATAGTGAAAACTTGTCCCCCTCTACCCTATCCCCCCAAAAAACAGTGTCTACGGAGATGACTCAGTGGGCAAGAGTGCTTGCTCTGCAAGCATAAGTGCCTGAGTTCGAATCTCTAGCACCCACACAAAAAGTGGGCATGCCTGCTTGTGCCTGTAACCACAACATTGGGAGATTGAGACAGGACTCTCCCGAGAACTCTCTGGCCAGGCCAGCCTATCCAAAAATAACAAACTTCTAGCTTAGTGCAAGAATGTATGTCAAGGCAATAAGGCAGAGAGTTAGGGAGGAAGACTGGCTGTGGCCTCTTCATGCATGTGTATCCCTGCTCTGATGTGCATAACACACACACACACACACACACACACACACACACACACACACACACACACCCTAACTAAAAGACAGAAAGCAGCATTGTATATTAGGTGTATAGGTGTATTAACAGGAAAGATTAAAAACCAATGTGACTGGAAATAACAGAGACAACCCAAAGTACCAAGACAGATAGAAGTATAATTTTTGCCAGTATACAAATTTTTCTAGGAAATAGGAAAGTAATAAAATCTGTTGTAACCGTCCTTGAAGGAATGAAAATATCTTAAAGGGACACTTAGGCAACCTCTCTTTGGATAGAAGATTATTGAAACTATCATCTCCAAGAATTTGGAACTTCCCAGGAGAATCATGTGAGGAAAAGGAAAAGGCTGGAGTCCTGGTACCAGCCGCAGGAGGAGCTCGTCTTCCAGAAAGAGATTTCACACACTGCTGACAACTTGTCAGACCAACTTGAAAGAAAGATGCAAGCCCAAAGATGAGTCAATAATGGGCTGAACTGCAGTTTGAGTATGCCTACTTAGTTATGCACAACTTTTTCTTTCTAGTTAAACCTAAACTTCATGTGAGGACCGCAAAGACTGACTTGGGGGAAAGTCACTGAACCTCCTTTTTCCACTTCCCAATGTGCTCATATTGAATTAATCGGTTTATTTATGTTTCACTTTTTAAATCAATTTTGCTTGTAAATTTTAACTGAATTTTGTGTATTTCATACAGAACATTTTAATCATCTCTATACCCCCTTCCTTACTGGCACCCTCCCATACACCCCCCCACTGGAATTCATACATTCTATCATTTGTGTCAAGGCCTATCATATCAAGTTAGTGTACCCAGATGTCCCTCGGTGCAAGTTCATCCACTGAGGTCTAGTCAGCCTGTCTAGTGTCCCTCCCTTTAAGAAGATTTCCTCACCCATCAGTAATCAGCTGCCAATAGTTCTTTGGCTAAGATTGGGGCCTGGTGCCCATTTCCACAGTTCTATGCTGGGTTTTTGTCTGCTTCACTTTGCATGTGTCTTGTGCATGCTGATACCATTGCTGTAGGTTCATATGAGCAAGGCCCTCCTCTAGCTGTTACAATTTTTCTCTTCCCTCTTCTGCAATGGTCTCAGAGCTCTGGGTAGGTGAAGTTTAATATAGGAGTTCTGTCAAAGGACCCATACTCTGAAAACTTGTTTGTTTAATTAAAAATCAGTGGCCAAGCTTAGCTTATTAGGACTGTTGGAGCCCAGGCTCTGACAATAACAACTCTGGTAACTCTATGAAGAACATTTTATAATATTATTATATGTTGATCATAAAAATAAGACAAGGAAAGTATTACAGTGAAAACAAAATGCCCATTTTTTCTTTTATTAGCATGCATGCAAAAATCCAAAATAAAATATTAGCTACCTGAATGTAAGAATAATAAAAACATATCATGAACAACTAGTCTTTATTGAGGGTCCCTCCTTAAAAAAAAAACAGCCTTAGAAATCGGGCAGTGGGATTCCCCTTCACTCTTAGTATAAAGAAAACTCATTTATTTTAGTAAATCTAGAAAGTCCTTAGCTCAGTAATGATTATATGTTATAGTAAGTATTATATTTAGGGGAGGAACTTTAAATACAGTCTTCTTAAGATGAGGACAACAAGGGTTCCCCTTCCCTTAGTATTATTTGAACAGATTCTTCAGGGTCTGACTGGTGCTATAAGAATGGAAATGAAGGAATGTGTAAAGATGTGAAGAAAATAATAAAATTGCCATTATTTGCAGATGATGTAACCACTTAACTAGAAAAAGCATTATCATTAGTAATCTTATCAAGACTTATATGAAATATAGACAGCATGCCAATTAAAGGAGTTATTTATAAAACAGCTCAATATTATTTTCAGCACTTGAAATAATGAACCAATAAATTTAAGTAATGCTATCCTTTATATTAATAACAAATACTAGAAAATATTTTTAACAGAAATAGTTCATGGAGGCATGTTCTCTCAACTGAACCTAAAGCTCACAGATTGAGCTATTCTATCCAGCCAGCTTATTCTGAGGATCCTCTTTCTCCACAGTCTTGGCACTGGAGTTATAGGGTGGATATTATGGTGACCATGCCCACCCAGCATTTATGTGGAAGCTGGGGGTCTGAACTCCATTCCTCATAAGTGTACAACCATGAGTCATCTCCCCAGCCAAGTGTTGTGTTTTAAAATTTTAAAGATACTTTGTATAACACTGTGGACTTTGGTCCAGAATCAGTATGTCTTAATTATACTTCCAGAAATAGAAATGTTTGCTTGTTTGTTAATTTATTCATTAGGTTTTGAAACAGGATCTCACTCAGGCCAACCTGGCTGTAGCCCAGCCTGGACTTTTAACTCACAGCAATTCACCTGCCTCACACTTTCCAGTTTCGGGATTTCAGGTGCGAACCTCCAGGCCTAACTTATAGGGGAATGCTTCCTGATTGAGGAAGAGCTGCTGCAATATACATTTTTTCTTTGTTTTCCTTCAATATTTCTGCCTTGTGAGATTTAAGAATTGCTGTTGTGATCTTTCAGTTATTATTACCATTTTATCCTGGGGCTATGGAATGTTAACCCTGCAGAAGAGATGTTGAATTATTTTGCACGACTCAAATTACACATATTTTTGGCAATTTTTAAATTAAGTGATAGAAAGAAGTGTTGTTGCCAGAGAAAATTTGAGTGGGGGTTTTCATTCGCCTGACACAAAGAATCCACTCATCTTATTTTGGAGGCCCTTTGCCAAAGGCTAGGCTTTGGCTGCTCTACCATATAAATCTATGATCTGTCGTACAGCTAGTGACTGTTTCTTAGGATATATTTTGGCAATACATAGTAAATGTTAGATGAAGCTCCTTCTCTGAGTAGGAAGAGATTTTCCACACTATGTGAATTCACACATTTGTTTGAATACTTACTACGAAATTATATAACACTATAGGGCTTCAAAGAATGAGACTATTCAATAAGAGAATAGGTTATATCGGCAGGGAAATCATGTTGAACATTCACAAACACTGTATCCCATCAACCAGGTTTAAAATCAGACATTTCATGCACAGATATTTAATCATCAATAATTGTCACTTGTGGAAAGTACTACGAAACTATAAATTAAAAACCTATTTAATACTGCTGGGTGTGGTGGCACATGCCTTTAGTACCAGCAATAGGAGACAGAGGCAGGTGGATCTCTGTGAGATTGAGGCCAGCCTGGTCTACATTAAGAGTTCCAGGCCAGGTTATAGAGAAAAAACCAAGAAAATTAGACTTCAGACATTTGATGGGGGGGATTAAAAATGGAGGGTTCACATATGAGAAGGGATCTAAATGTGATCAAAATATCTTGTATGATACTCACAAATAAGAAAAAAAATTGAAAAACAAAAAAAACTTAAAGATTGGCTTGAGATATCCTAACAAACTAGCTAGGCACTGATATTCTAAAAGTTACTTTTTTTCTTTTTGTCATGAATTTAGTTTCTAGTTTTGCACTTAGTTTTCAATCTCTGTTCTCAGATTACTTTGGCTCAAGACTTTACTCTAAAATAATTTAAATCCTTAATACTCTTTTTTTTAATTCTCCCTTTCTCTCCCTTCCTCCCTCTCTCCCTCTGTCCCCACCCCTTTCTTTGGCCTTTTGAGACAGGATCTTGCTATATAGCCTAGACTTGCTAAGGCTCCCTATGTAGCCCAGAGAGGCCTCAAATTCATCAGTCTCCTGCCTCAACCTCCCGAGTGCTGGAATTGAAAATGTGGGCCACCACCCCCAGCACTTGCTATGCTACTTATAGGAAATGTGTTAATCTGCCTAGCCTTGGCTGTCTCATTTGCTAGTCACAGGGGATGGAGAAGATGACTTAGCACTTAAGAGCATACACTGCTCTTGCAGAAGACCGAAGTTCAGTTCCCAGCACCCACATGGCAGCTGATAACCATCCTTAATTCCAGTTCCAGGGGATCCAACACTATCCTCTGATGTCTGCAGGCACTGCAAAACATTGGTGCACTTACATACATGCAGTCAAAGCACATTAAATAAATGTATAAATAAATAAATAATAAAATAAATGCCAGTCACAATAGACCCTACTGCAGCATTCCAGTCATAAGAAATTTGTAGAACAGGACAACTCATGGAGACAGAAACTAGACTCTGCCTTCTTGACGGTGGGGTGGATGAGAGAATTGGGAATAATTGTTAATGTGCATGTGATTTTTTGGTGTGATAAGAATATATTTCAATTAAATAGAAATTATAGTCATAAACTTCATGAATATATCAAGACTCTGAGTTTTATACTTCAAATGAATTTTATGTGCATTATTCTTCATAGTTGTCATTTAAAAAATGGAAGTGTAGCTGGGTGTGGTGGTGCACGCCTTTAATCCCAGCACTTAGGAGGCAGAGGCAGGTGGATCTCTGTGAGTTCAAGGCCAGCCTGGTCTACATGGTGAGTTCCAGGACACCTGGGGCTACAGGGAGACCCTGTCTCAAAAAGACCAAAAAAAAAAAAGGAAGTGTAGTAGAAGTTGGCCCACAAAACTTTACTTATTCTAGTTTTTAACTTTTCTAGGGAGATGTGAATAATCACTCCAGAGAGGGAACTAACAGACCAAAGTAAGGAGTCCACCGAATTCCAGTCTGCTGAACCAATGAGTTTATTGGGGTTCCTTATAGGAGTATGGGTGAGGACTTACTTACAGGAGCATACAAGACTGAAAGACATCCAAAAAATATCCACCCCGGCTTGAGTGATGACTCCTGGAATCTGTATCCCTCCTACTCTCTGGGTGACTGTAGGCAGCTTCACAGGTTAGACAATGTGTTTAGGCAGTCTGGGTGGTCAGGAGAGTCCTCTCCCCGACAATTACTGCTTATCTAACCTTGGGGAGGGGGTCTTGTGAATCTCAAGTTTCAGAAACAGATTTGTGAGACTCGTGAGGTTTTTTTCCTTTTTTTTTTTTTTTTTTTCGATTGCCTGTGCCTGTGCCTGGTAAGCTTTCCTTCGTGAATCTTTCAGAGGAAGTTGCTGTGCAACAGTTCCTAGACAAGGTAGTAAAGTTTTATGCTTGATTTTGGGTTTTCCTCATATGATTGACTCTTTAAGTTAATTCAGCAGAGAGAGAAACAGTTTGTCCTATTTGTGTTGATTGTGAGCATGTCTTCCTCCTGTGCTTTGGGGTCTTCCAGAATTTCCCATTAGCTTTTAATAAGTAATAGGATGAGGGCCACAGGCCTTCCTGAGCTTTACATGCTAGTGTCCTCATTTATTACATGCCCCATGAGTGTTATTTCTCCAAAAGGTCACTTACACTATACTTGCCTATTTAGAAAGTCAGACCTTTTAATGGACATTATATTAGTTAATTGTCCTGTGCTGTTTAAGCTCCTTGTGAAGCTGGCTCTGGAAATTGGTTTGCCCCCACCGTTTTAGACCCAGCTATGTTTGTCTCAAAGGGTCCGCCAAGGCCCATTATCTGGAGATGAGATGACCTCCCAACTCTGACAGGGGGGAAGAGAACAACAAAACAGCCCAAGAGTAAAAACATTGTGTCCTTGAACATAGCTAGAAGATAAATCATTTCCAACAGATGTTACTATTGTTTGCCCCATGATATAAAAGTACCTCCAGGGGCTGGAGATATGGCTCAGTGGTTAAGAGCACTGACTTCTCTTGAAGAGGACTGGGGTTCTGTTCCCAGCACCCACATGGTGGCTAACAACCAAACATATTCCAGTTCCAGAGGATCCGATGCCCTCTTCTGAGCTCCTCGGGCATTGCATGACATGGGTGCACTTATATACTTTCAGATAATATACTCATACACAAAAAATAAAAATAAATCAATTTTTTTAAAATAAAATGTGCCTTCAATGAGAAAGAGAAGCAACAAGTTCATCTGCGGCTTGCACATCCATAGAGGGAAAACTCAATTGTGAATTCCAGCTGACTGCCTCAACTTCCCCAGTCAGTTTCTTCTGGATGTCATGAACACCTGATTTGATGATATTATCTCTGTTGCCATTTGTTCTTTTACTTGGAAGTCTCACATAGGGGCAGACATTCTGCCTGGGATCTTCTTTACCTTCAGACTCTCCAGTTCACTCTTTTCATTATCGGGGCTTCCTCAGTCAGTTTCTTCTGGGTGGTATGTCTGATCTGTTGCTCTACTATCGTTCTGCTGCTTGCTTGTTTTGTTCTTTTATTCTTGCTTGCTGTATCCTTAACAACCCTATTCATTTAAAACTAAAAGCATGACTATCATGGATCGTCTCCCTATGGAGCAGACCTGTATGATCTTGCATAGTTAGTTAGTTCATCATATTCGAACCCTAATTTTCTTTTCAATATCTACTCCCCACGGTTGTGAAGACTTAATGAGAAAATGGGTTAGGTCAGTCCCCTTTATGGTGTTTGTCTCAGTTAATGCCACTTTCATCCATACTTTTTCTCTTCCATTAAGAAATATTCTGGCTCGCCTTTAATCCCAGCACTTGGGAGGCAGAGGCAGATGGATCTTTGTGAGTTCAAGGCCAGCCTGGTCTACATAGTAAGTTCCAGGACAGCTGGGGCTACCAGGAGACCCTGTCTCAAAAAGACAAAAAAGAAAAGAAATATTCTGGACAATAACCAGAACACACTCATCTTAGCTGGTGTGACAGTACACACCTGTAACCCCAGCACTCAGGAGGCTAAGGCAGGAGAATTGCCAATTCATTGTCAGCCTGAGCTACACAAAGACCTTGTCTGAAAAACAAAGAACAATAAAAGCCAAACAGAAAACCAACCAAACAAAAACACTGGTAAAATGCATATTCCCCAGAGATCAGTGGCCCCTCTGCCATGACCTAGTTTCCTGTGTAGCAATCCATTGCTTGTTAAAATCAACCATATGTGACAGTACTTTCCTTCCATCTGTGTGTCCCCTACTGTGCCCTTTCTAGTGACTGGTACACTGGAGGTTGTCAGTGAGTGGGGCTTTCCTATGAGACCACACAAGCTGTTCACTTGGATTTTCCAGTCTGGTGCTGAGAGGACTGCAGTGTCGGCATCAGTCTGTGACAAATGAGCACTGTCCATGTTTCTTTGGAAGCTGTGTGACTTTCCCTTGTGTTGAGCAGCAGAGAACTTAATTGTATGTCATACCCAAGGAGAGTGAAGGCTTTCTCTTCCACCATCAACCTAACAGTTCAATTCTTGCTTTCCAGGTAATTCTTCCAGGATTTCCCTCCTGTCAGCTGTTAGTATGCAGAAGCGAATACTTAAACAGCGCCAAGGAATTTATTCAAAGAAGTATTCTCAGTTTCCTATTGTCTTTGAATGTTTGAAACTAGGATGTTTGAACTCATTACAGATTAACCTTTCCTGCTCATACTTAGTTCACTCTTGTATTCCTTCTTCTTTTTTAGAAAATCGTATGAATGATAACCATGTGTGAAAAATATAGAAGGTAAATAAAGGTGTTTAGAAACAGAGGTCAATTTTGAGTGCCATTTTCTGAGCAGAAGTGTGCAGAAGCTTCAGTTCTACCAGTAGGAACTGCCCAGTATATAGGTAGAGTGTTTTGGGTTTATATTTGAAGAAACCAAAACTGTTGTTATCAGTGTAAAAACACATTCTGTGTTAGTTTTTCTTTCCTTCACAGGAGCTGTAGGAATTGACCACATGAAACCCGGCACTGTTTCCTTCTCATTTCTAAGCCCAGAGAATTAAATGACAGACATTTAATCTGAACCTTCTTTTCTACATCTAGGAGCGGAAAAAGAAATTTGAAAAGGATGGTGAAAGGTTTTACTCATTACTGGACCGTCACTTACATCTATCATCCAAAAAGAAGGAATCTCAGTTACAAGAGGTATGTTCACATAACTTGTGTTGCATTCTCTCCCTTAGAAAGTATAGGGATTTCTGGTTGTGAGGTTTTCTCCATGTCCTGGCTCCAGAGGAGCCATAAGAGCACTTTCAGTGAGAATCCCTGTTTTTATGCCAGTACCATGCTGTTTTTATTACTGTAGCTCTGTAGTGTAATTTGAGATGAGGGGTGGTAATGCTTCCAACATTTGTTTTTTTAATCAGGATTGTTTTGCCTATCCTGGGTTTTTTGTGTTTCCATATGAAATTTGAGATTGTTTTTTTCAATATCTGTGAAGAATTGTGCAGGAATTTTAATGAAGATTACATTGAATTTGTTGATTGTCTTGGTAGGATGGACATTTTCACAAAATTAATCCTACTGATACATGAGCATGGCAGTTCTTTCCATCTTCTGGTATCTTTTTCAATTTCTTTCCTCATTATCTTAAATTTTTTATTAAAAAAGTCCTTTACTTCTTTGGTTAGATTTATTCCAAGATATTTTTTATGAGTTTTGAGGCTATTCTGAATGGGTAGTTTCCCTGATTTCTTTCTCAGTATGTTTTTTGTTGGTATAGGAAAGCTACTGATTTTTGTGTGTTAATTTTGTTTTTTGGTTTTTTTTAATTTCTGGAAATTTTTAAATTTATTTTTACGTACACGAGTGTTATGCTTGCATGGATGTAAGTGCACCTATGTTGTGCGATGCCTGCGGAGGACAGGAGAGGGTGTCAGATCCCCTGGAACTGCAGTTACAGATGGTTGTTAGCTGTCATGTGGGTACTGGGATTCAAAACCTGGTCTTTTGCAAGAACAGCCAATGCTCTGAACTGCTGAGTCATCTATCCAAACCCTGTGTGATAATTCTGTATCCTGCTACTTTGTTGAATGCATTTATCAGCTCTAGGAGGTTTCTGGTGAAGTATTTAAGGTCTTTTATGTATAGAATCATATCAGCTGCAAACAAAGGATACTTTGGCTTCTTCCTTTGCAGTTTGTATCTCCTTTATCTTTTTCATTTGTCTTATTGCTCTAGCCAAGACTTCAAGTCTTATATTGAACAGAAATGGAGAGAGTGGACAGCCTTGTCTTGTTCTTGATTTTAAAAGAAATGCCTTGAGTTTTCTCCATTTAGTATGATGTTGTCTGTGGGCTTCTTGTGTACTGCTTTTAATATGTTGAGATATGCCCCTGTATCCCTAGATTCTCCATGACTTTTATCATGAATGGATGTTGGATTTTTGTCAAAGGCCTTTTTTTGCATCTAATGAAATAATCATGTGGTTTCTGTCTTTGAGTCTGTTTGTGTGGTGGATTACATTGTTTGATTTACATATGTTGAACCATTCTGCATCTCTGGAATGAAGCCAACTTAATTATGGTGAGAGCTTGAGTTTTTGAGCATTACATTGAGAAAGTTTGCTTCTATGTTCATCAGAGACATTAGTCTATCATTTTCTTTTATTGTTGAGTCTTTGATTTTGGTATTAGAGAAGTTTTGGTTTCATAGACATAATTTGAGAGTGATCCTTCCTTTTATATTTTATGGAATAAGTTGAAGGTTTGGTAGAATTCTGCTCTGTATCCATCAAGTTGAGGGCTCTTTTTACTTGGGAGGTTTTTTTTTTTTTATGGTCTTTTTGAGACAGGGTCTCCCTATGGCCCCCAGCTGTCCTGGAACTCACTATGTACACCAGGCTGGCTACTTGGGAGATTTTTAATTACTGCCTCTATCTCATTGGTTGTTATGGGTCGGTTTAAATTATTTACCTTATTTTGATTTAACTTTCTTAGGCCATACACATCTAGAAATTTATCCATTTCTTTAAAATTTTCCAGTTGAATGGAATATAGACTTTTTTCCTTTCTAAAAATATTTTTGTTGAGCTTTATAAATTTTATACAACATTTCACACTCAAATGCACACCCCTTCACCTATCCATCCCCCCCATCCCCCCACCAAACCCTATGCACTCTGCCATACATGCTGAATTTTAAAGTATGTCTTAATAATTTTCTGAATTTCCTCAGGGTCTGTTTGCAATGTTTCCCCTTTCATCTCTGAGTTTGTTAATTTGGAGCTTCTCTTTCTTTTGGTTAATTTGGCTAAACATTTGTCAGTCTTAATTTTTTCAAAGTATCAATTCTTCATTTCATTGATTATTTATACTGTTTTCTAAATTTCTGTTTCATTAATTTCAACATTAATTTTATTTATCACCTCTGGTTTCCCCTTTTAGGTGTTGTTTTGGGTTTTCCAAGGTTTTCAGGTACATCATTAACTTATTTATATGAGATGCTTCTAATTTTCTGGTGTAGGCATTGAATTCTAAAATTGTCCTCTTAGTACTGCTTTTATTTATGCTCCAAAGGTTTTGGTATACTGTGTTTTTATTTTCATTCAGTTCTAATAAATTTTAAATTTCCTTTTTAATTTTTCCCTTGATTCAATTTTCATTCAGTAGTGTGTTATTTAGCTTCCATGTGTTTGTGTATTTTCCCCTATTTTTATTGTTGATATCTAGATTTATTCCTTTGTGTTCAGATAGAATACAGGATGATATTTCAATTTTTATAAATTGTGGAGACTTGCTTTGTGTCCTAATAGGTGGTCAATTTTGGAGAAAGTTCCATGAACTACTGAGAAGAAAGTGTATTTTTTGGTGTTTTAGTAGAATGTTTTGTAAATATCTGTTAGGTCCATATGATTTATGATGTTATTTAAATCCCAAGTTTTTGTATTTAGTTTTTGTCTGACTGAAATGTCTATTGGAGACAGTGGGATACTGAAGTCACCCACTATCATTGTGTTGGAGGCAATGTGTGATTGTATATCTAATAGAGTTCCTTTTATGAAGTTGGATGCCCCTGTGTGTGGTGCTTATATGTTTATATTATTGGTATATTTTCTCTTTATTGAGTATGAAGTAACCTCTGTATCTTCTGACTAGTTTTAATTTGAAATACATTTTGTCAGATATTAGACTATCTGATACCTTCTTGTTTCTTTGTTCCATTTGCTTGGAATACCTTTTTCCTTCCTTTTACCTTCAGGTGGTGTCAGGCATTCATGGTGAGGTGTGATTCTTGGAGGCAGTGTCTTTTTTAAAAATATTTTATTTATTATTTTTGTTTTATGTGTATGCGTTTATTACCTGCATGTAGATGAGTGCACCCGTGTTGTGCAGTGCCCTCAGAGAACAGAAGAGTCTGTCAGATCCCCAGGGACTGGAGTTACAGACAGTTGTTAGTTGCCATGTGGGTGCTGGGATTTGAACCCGGGTCTTCTGCAAGAGCAGCCAGTGTTCTTAACCACTGGGCCATCTCTCCAGCCCCCAGAGGCAGTGTCTTTTAACTGGGGAGATAAGACCATTAATATTGAGGGTTATCACTGAACAATGTTAATTTATTCCTCTTATGTTGGTATTGTAGTGCTGTTTTCTTAGATCTCTTTTGGTTAACGGTTTTTGGAAAATTTATTTATTCTTTCTGCCTTCTTGAGAGTGTTTAATCTTCTCTTCAGATCAAAGTTGTCTATTGAGTATTCTCTGTAGAGCTGGTTTGATGGACATAAATTTATTAAATTTCTTTTTATCATGGAAAGTTTTTCTTTCACCATCAATTACAACTGATAGTATACAGCTGGGTACAGTTGTCTGGGCTGAAATCTGTGTTCATTTCTGACTTGTAGGACTTGGGTCCAAGCCCTTTTGGCTTTCATAGTCTCCTTAGAAAAGTCAGCTCTTCTTCTGATAGGCCTGCCTTTTCGTGTGACTTGATCTTTCTCTCTCATAGCTTTATCTTTTCTTTGTTCTGTTTGTTTCATGTCTTGACTGCTATATGAAGTGTGGAGTTTCATTTCTGGTCCTGTCTTAAATATTTTACACTATTCATTCTTTTTGTTCTTTGTGATTTCACCTTTGACCTTCATATTGCTATATATTCAAGCTCACTGCTGTTTTCCTGCAGTGCTAAGTTTCTTTCTTGGGGCCACTCACATGCTAGGTGAGTGCTGTACCTCTCAACTATACCTAGGCCATGCCCATTCTCACTGATTCTTTCCTCAACCTCGTCTATACTGCTGGTGAGCCCATGAAAACATGCTTCTTTTCTGTTATCTTAGATTTCTGACATTTTCTTTTAATCATTTCTTCACAGTTTCATCTGCCTTCTAATATTATGCATTGGTTTTTGCTTGTTGTTTTATTTTTCTACTAGAACAGTTATTTTAACATAGATGCTTAAAATTCATGGTTTACAACCTCTGCCTTCCCGGAGTTGATATCTAATGGTCCTTTGCTTCAGATTGTGTTTCTTGCTGTTTTGTTTTTCTGGTTGAATTCCAGAGATGATGGTTGGATAAAGAAACTGAAGTAAATAGGTACATAGTTTGAGATTTCATGTTTATTTGGCCAGGACCTAGGATGGGCTTAGTTTGCTATTGCTACAGTTGTCTGAGGCTAAAATTTTCGCTAGCACCTATGTTTTTTATGTTGATTTCCTTAATAATTTTTTTTTGAGACAGATTCTCCCTGTAGCCCCAGCTGGCCTGGAACTCGCTGGCTGGCCTTGATCTGACAAAGATCTTCCTGCCTCTGTCCCTGGGTGCTGAGATTAAAGGTGTCTACCGCTACGCTTGACCGATTTTTTTCTTAAATTATAGTTCTTCAATAAGAATTGCTGTTCTTTCTGTTGTAATCCCTTCGTTATTGGTTATTGCAGCACTTTTAGCTGCTGGATGTCTGTTCCCGCTGAGCTCTGAATCTCTGCATGCACCTCTACCTGGGTTTTACAGCAGTAGCTTTCCTTATGACTTTAATTTTATGCTTGATTTAAGAACTGTTTACCAACTTGATCAGCTTTTTTCTTGTTCTGAAAATCGGTGTGATGACTTCCAAGCTTCAAACATGCTGGACTAGAAATGAGAAGCCTTGGGTCAGTCACTTTTTAATCTTTTGACTTCCTATTCCCTCTCTGTAAAATAAAGTAAAAATTTAAAAATGGAAAATAAATGAAATAGGATATTTCTAGGTAGCTAAACGCTTCTTAACTCTAGAATCTGGTTGATTCTGTCACCTGTGACTTTCAGAAATGACCATGCCCATTTGTGATATTTGTTGCCTTTCTACAGGCAGATCTTCAAGTGGACAAGGAGAGGCACAACTTCTTTGAGTCTTCTCTTGATTATGTCTATCAGATCCAGGAAGTTCAGGAGGCAAAGAAGTTCAATATTGTGGAGCCAGTAAGTTTTCTTGGTGAATATTCCAAAATTATTTTCGAAATGCCAAAGCTAATATGAAGAATACAGGTGAAAAATTTAAATCTTAAAGAATGTAAAGGACAGTCATCCCCAACCCCAGCAGTCTCTGTTGTCTCAGGTCCCTGGCCTAGCTATGGTCATGCTCCTCAGTACACCCACCATACTTGTAATTTGGCCGGCTCCATTGTTCTCTTTCTACCACATCATTCTCCTGGGCCTATCTCATGTCATACAGCCTTATAACTGGACCAGCTTTATCATTTCAACAAAACCTGCCCTGCCCTTGAGACTGTTCCCACATTCCCAGGTAGAGCTGGAGTCTGCAGCCTGGACATCAGCCAAGACAGACACAATCAAGTGTAAAATTAGCATGTTTTTTTGGTTACTACTGAATTAGAATCACCTCCATGCCTCCAATAAAAAAATCAACACTGACTGGTCTGCATACCAACTCAACTAGTAGCCACCCAGCATTCCCTGCCACTCAAGGCCACATGGAGTCTGTCTTAGACCCTTAGGCTGGAAGTTGCACCCAGTGATAGCTGAACTGAGAATAGCTCTCACACTCTATTTTCACATAAACACAGAGTGGTCCCTTGACTGAACACCAAGCACCACTCAGCTGCACCACAATCTGAAAAGTTGGGGTAACAGCAAACAAAGATACAAACACTCACTCAACAAAGACCACACCAGCTATCTATACCAAGAAATACCACCAATAACATAATTCAAGATGCCTAGGTCTCATAGCAAAAATACAAACAACATGAATGAACAAGACAGTATGTCTCCTGAAATTAGTATCCTCATCATAATGTTTCCTGAGAAAGACCATCTAGCTTTTGCACAAGACAATAATTTCAAAATAGAAATGATAAATATGTGAAAGGAACTCAAACTAGACATGAATACAAGATTAAATGAAGACCATAAAAATATAAACAGTTGAATGAAATAGCTACAACAATTCAATATATGAAATTACAGTTCAATAAGCAGAACAAATCTTTGAAGGAAAGCCAAACTGAAATTAAACTTGAAAAACTCATCAAGTCAGACAAAACGCTCAGAGGAAAGCCTCTCTAATACATTGGATCAAGTGAAAGAAGAATTTCAGATCTTGAAGATAAGAGAGAGAAAATGGATCACTCAGTCAAAGAAAATAATAATCTTTAAAACAACCAAGGAACAGAACATGCAGTACATCTGGGACATTATAGAAAAACCAAACCTATGAGTCACGGGTATCGAAGAAGGAGAAGCAGCCCAGGTCAAAGTCAAAGAAAATATTTTTAACAAAATCATAGATGAAAATTCCCGAACTTAAGGAAAGAGATGCCTATCAAGGTACAAGCAACATAGAGAACACCAAAGAGATAAAGCAGAACACTAAATGTGCACAATAAAGAAAAGATATTGAAAGCTGCTAGAGAGAAAGATCAAGTCATATATAAACTGACGCCTATCAGAATAATAGCTGATTATTCTATGGAGACTTTGAAAGCTAGAAGGGATTGGACTATTTACTCAAAATAATGAAATAATAAAGATGCCAGCCCAGACCACTATATCCAGCAAAGTTATGAGTTTTAAATAAAGGGAAACAAAAACTTTTCCTCATTAAGTCAGCTCAACAGAGGATAATAGAATGAATGCTTATGTCTGAAGAGATGATTAAACACATATAAGAGAGCACAGGAAATATATAAACAATTCTGGAAAAGTTAACAAAAAGAAATTTAAGAAAACTACATCACCACAACAAAATTATAGGAATTAATAAACATTGGTCAACAATAACTGTCAATATCAATGGCCTCAATTCCTTCCATAAAAAGACACAGAGTAACAAATTGGATTAGAAAACAGGATCCATAAATTTGCTGCCTCCACAATGCACACCGCACCATCAGTGATAGCCACCACCTTAGAGTAAAAGGGAGGAGAAAGTTATTCTAAGCAAATGGAACAAAGAAACAAGCAGGGATAAGTATTCTAATATCTGACTAAATAGACTTCAAACCAGTTGGAAGAGACTGGGAAGGGCATTTCATACTGATTAATGAAAAATCCACCAAGGGGATCCTACGCTCCTATACATAGGCCCAATACAGATAGGCACCTGGTTTCATAAAAGAAGCACTATTAGATCTAAAATCACAGAATGACCCAAACACAGTGATAGTGGCTGATATTAATGCTTTAGTCTCATCAATAGACAAGTCATCGAGAAAAAGTCTAAATAGAGAAACCCTGGAGTCAGATGACATCATAAATCAAATGGACCTGACAGATATTTATAGAACATTCCACCCAAACACTAAAGAATACACTTTCTTCATTTCTACTAAAATCAGGAACAAGACAAAATGTTCACTCTTTTCATTCCTGTTTACTGTAGTGCTTGAAGGTTTAGATAGAGCAATAAGACAAGTGAAGGATATAAAGTGGGTATAAATTAGACAGGAAGAAATCAAAGTAACCTTATTTTCAGATGATATGATTCTGTACATAAAAGACCGTAAAGACTCCACCAGAAAACTCCTAGAGCTGATAAACACATTCAGCAAAGCAGCAGGATACAGAATTAACACACAGAAATCAGTAGTCTTCCTTTATACCAATAACAAGCATACTGAGAAAGAAACCAAGGAATCAATTCCATTCATGGTAGCCTCATCAAATTAAAATATCTTGGACTAAATCCAACCAACAAAGTGAAAAAATGTATAATAAAAATTTTGAGACCTTGAACAAAGAAATTGAAAAAGATATCAGAAGATGGAAGACCTCACATGCTCATGACTCAGTAATATTGTGAAAAATGGTGATCTTACCCAAGATAATCTACAGATTCAATAAAATCCCCTTTAAAATTCTAATACAATTCTTCAGAAAAATTGAAAAAAATAAGCAACCCTTAATAATATATGAAGAGGTCAAGGCATCACCATCCCTGATTTCAAATTTTACTACAGAGTTATAATGATAAAAAGCAGTGTGGCACTGGCATAAAAATAGACACATTGATCGATGAAGTAGAATTTTGGATCCAAATTGAATCCACACACTTATAGTCCCCTGAGTTTTGACAAACAAGCTAAAAATACCTATTGGAAAAAAACATAACATGTTCATCAAGTGGTGATGAAAGAACTCGATAGCCACATGTAGCAGAATGAAACTACATCCCTATCTCACTCCTTGCACAAAATTCAAGTCCAAATGGATCAAGGATCTCAACTTTAGACCTGATACCTTGAATTTGATAGAGGAGATGTTAGGAAATACAATGAAACTTATAGGCAAAGGAAAGGATTGTCTGAGCAGGAACCCAATAGCACAGTCAACTGACTTATTTGACCTCATGAAACTAAAATGCTTCCATAAAACAAGGAATACCATCATATGAGTGAAGACACAACCTACAGAACTGGCAACAATCTTTACCAGCTTTACATCTGAAAAACACTTAATATCTAGAATATACAAGTAACTTAATAAACCTAAGCATCTAAAACAAATGATGAAAAATGCTGACAAGGATGTGGGAAAAGGGGAACTTGTACTCACTGCTGGTGGGAGTGCAAACTGGTGTAGCCACTATGGAAATCAGTGTGGAGAGTCCTCAAAAATCTAAAAATGAATTAACCACATGACCCAGTCATAGTGCTCTTGGACATATACACAAAGGACTCTATATCCTTCTACAGAGACGCCAGTTCATGAATTTTCATTGCTGCTCTATTCACAATAGCCAGGAAATGAAAAAAAGAAAGGTGTCCATCAGCTGATTAATGGAAAACAAAAGTATGACATATTTACCAATGGAGTATTATTTTGTTAAGAAAAATGAAATTAGAAATTCACAAGTAAATGGATGGAATTGGAAAAAAATCATCTTGAGTGAGGTGACCCAGACCCAGAGAGACAAACATTGTATGTTCTCTCTCAAAATAAGATGTCCCCCAGTTAAAGTACCCCAAATTTCTCCTTGGGATAGATAGTAATGAAAAATTTCCCAACTCAAAAAAGCCCATGGCCAGATGTATATAGTGAAGAATTCTACCAAACCTTCAAAGAAGACTAGTATCAGTACCCTTCCAATTATTTTGTAAAATGGGTCGTGAAGGAACACTCCCAAATTCATTCTGTGAAGCCAGCATTACTCTAATACCAAACCCAGACAAAGGCCCAACTACTAAAGAAAATTATAGATCAATCTCTCTGATGAACATAGATGCAAGAAATCTCAATAAAATACTTGCAAACTGAATGAAAGAACACATCAAAAAGAAAAAATTATCCACCATGATCAAGTTGGCTTCATCCCAGTGATGCACGTTAGGGCTCAACACATACAAATTAGTAAATGTAATCCACCATATAAGCAGACTCATGACAGAAACCACATGATTATCTCATTAGATGCAGAACCGGTCTTTGACAAAATCCAGCATCCATTCATAATAAAAGTCACGGAGAACCTAGGGATATGGTGGATACAGCTCAACATAATATAGCCAATATACTACAAGCCCACAGCCAATATCATACTAAATGTGAAAAAAACTGAAAGCGTTCTCATTAAAATCAGGAACAAGACAAAGATGTCCACTCTCTCTATTCCTGATCAATACAGCACTTGAAGTCTTATAGAGCAGTAAGACAAATGAAGGAGATGAAAGGATACAAATAGGAAAGCCAGAGGTCAAAGTATCTTTATTTGCAGCTGATATAATTCTATTTTTAAAAACCCCGAAGACTATCAGGAACTCCTAGAGCTAATAAATACATTCAGCAATGTAGCAGTATGTAAAATTAACACCCCCCCCAAATCAGTAGCCTTCCTATATACCAATAACAAACATACCAAGAAAGAAGTCCTGGAAATCATCCTGTTCATAATAGCCTCAAAATTCATAAAATATCTTCAAACAAATCTAACAAATGAAGTGAAGGGTTTTTATAACAGAAAACTTTAATACATTGAAGAAAGAAATTTAAGTTAATACCAGAAGGTTGAAAGACCTCCCATGATCATTGATTGGTAGAATTAATATTGTGAAAATGGCCATCCTATCAAAAGCATTCTACAAATTCAATGCAATACCCATTAAAATTCCAACAAAATTCTTCACAGAAATTGAAAAAAATAATTTCAAATTTCATATGGAAACACAAAAACCCTCAGGACAGCCAAAATAATCCTGAAGAGTAAAAGAACTGCTGGAGTCATTACCATCCCTGATCTCAAATTATACTACAGAGATATTGTAATAAAAACGGCATAGTATTGGCATAAAAACAGACACATCGCTAAGTTGAATAGAATTGAGGACCCAGATTTAAATTCATGCATTTACAGTTACTTGATTTTTGATAAGGGAGCCACAAATACACACTGGAGAAAAAGCAGCATGTTCAAGAAATGCTGCTGGTCAAACTGGATAGCAGCATATGGAAGAATGAAACTAGATCTGTATGTCTCACCATGCACAAAACACAACTCCAAGTGGATCAAGGACCTCAGTATAGGACCTGATACCCTGATACCCAGATAGAGAAGAAAGCAGGGAATACATTGGAACTTATAGACACAGTAAAGAACTTTTTGAACAGGACTCCTATACTGTAAACATTAAGTCCAAAAATTGCCAGATGGCACCATACAAAACTAAAAAGCTATTGTACATCAAAGGACACCCTCAATCAAGTGAAGAGACAGACTGGGAAAAAAATCTTTACCAGCTATATCTCTGGCAGAGGGTTGGTATCTAGAATATACAAATAATAATAATAATAAAAACATTTAAAAAATCCCAATTTAAAAATGGGGCAAGGAGCTGAGCAGGGATTTCTCTAAAGATGAAGCACAAATAACTGAGAAATACTTAAAAAGATGCTCAATGTCTTTAGTCATCAGGGAAACACAGATTAAAACTACTTTGGTTAAGATCCAAAAAACAAAAGTGACAAATGCTGACGAGGATGTGGAGAAAGGGGAAATCTCATGCACTGCAAAACCAAGTAAATCAGTGTGCAAACCAAAGAAATCAGTGTGGAGATTCCTCAGAAAGCTCAAAATTGGTCTACAGTATTATCCAGCCATACCACTCTTGTGACATGACATAAACTTGTAATCCTAGCACCTAGGGAGCTGAGGCAGGACAATTATGAGTTTTGGGTCTGCTTGGAATACAACGTTAAAATCTTTCTCAGCATCATTTGGAGAAGTGATAGACATTTCAAAATAATAGAGGATGCTCTTGTTGGTTTCATTCCTGATGAGCAAGGAGAATCCAAGGGGCAAAGCGTCGAACCTCACTGAAAAATCAAAGGAAGAAGATGAATGCCAAATGTCTAGTCAACCATGCACATCTTTGGCAAAGGTCCCAGCAAAGAAGACAAAACAAAAAAAGTCAGTGAAAGATAACAAAGATACTAATCCAAAAAAGAAAGCACCAAGATGCTGAGACTCAAAAACTTCCTCAAGACAGTTCCTCCCTTGCCTACCAAACTGCCTCCAGTCAAGGAGATTCACCCGGATATTTTGTGATATTGGTGCCAGAAGTTAGAGCTGAACAGCAAAGGCCAGAAATTAGATGCATACAAACGACTTTGAAAACATGCAGACCAAAAGCTCTATGTGAATAATATTCCTGAGACATCAAGAGGCCAGGGTGAAGACAATGCAAAAAAAAATCCCTGAAGATGGAAAAGGAGGAAATGCTGCGTTCCGGGAGGACTACTCCCTCTGAGGTGGTCCTTGCCATGGAGGAGCATTTGCCTGCCTTTAGTGAGTCCCCTGTTCTCTATGAAGAAGTCAGTACCGCTGTAGTGACCACCTCTACCCCTGAGGCAATGTTCACCTCTTGGGCCAGAATTGCAGCCAGTGCTGAGAGGATGGAGGCAGTGAAGCCCTCAGAGCCACCAGAGCCTATGGGGACATGTGGTGCCTGCCTCATGGGAGAGTCTCTCTATAGACTCCAGTGGTTGGGTTTTGCTGCAGTTCCATGCTGGGCAAGCCTGAGTACCAGAAAAGAAAGGCAGAGTAGGTGCACTCTTCCTGCTTCCTGCCTGCACATTCCCACCCCGCACCTGGAGCACAACATGCTGTGCCCCAGATGTGTTCACAGGAACAAGGCCTTAATTAAGAGCCTCCAGTGAGATTGGAGTACCAAGATAAAGGAACCTTTGTGAGGTTTGGGCTACTTTTCTGATGTCACCTGCTCATGTGGAGTGGCCTATGGTACTGCAGCCATGGCTGAGACTGATGGGGGCTCTGTCTGTGCCCTCTGAGATGCCCACCTCATCCAGAAACTATTGGACATTTTTCACTAGTCATAGAGGGGCAAGCAGCTTCAGAAGAGCCAGTGAGGCTACTGAAAACTTCAACAGTAACATCTTTGGGTTCATTGTGATGGCTCTGGACAGTGCAGAAGTATCCATTCCACCCCTGCCCCCATTGTGTGAAGACAAGAAAGTGTTCTATGTGTTTTGCTCCAAGAAGGCCCTGGGGCAGGGGTATGAGGTCTCCAGATCTGACAGTTGTTTATTCTGTCACCAGCACAGAAAGTTCACAACCATCGAAGCAGTCTATTTCAAGGTTTAGTCTACACCTCTGGCCTCTGCATGTCCTCCTCCCTGACCCCCTGAGTTGTGTAATATACTGTCTGTGTCAGTGTGGAGTGCTTGCGTTTGTATTCTGTTGTTTCAGAATATTATATCAAATCTAAAAAATATAATAGGGAACATAAAGTTGAGGGGGGAGTAATGTTGGGGTGGAGATGAGGCAGGTAGTATGAATATAATAAAGATAAACAATATGAAATTCTCAATAAAAATAAAGAAAAATAAATACATTTTGGAGGGCTGAGGATATAGTTCGGTATTAGGATTCTTGCTTAGCATGTGCAAGCCCCTGTTTCTATATCTAGAACTTAAAAATGATATTTTGGAGGTAAAAGTAGAAATTTCTTATGAATTGGACTGAAGTGTGTGTAAAGAGAAATCAGGAGTGATTCTTTAGTTTCCTATTTGAATGACTGATGGGTGATAATTCTGTTTCCTGAGATAAAGAAGTCTGAGAGAGAACCAGAGATTATTATGAATATAAGTGTGAGTTTATTCCCCATATCTCCACCGCATGTATGTCAAAAATGTACATGTATATGTGAATTATATAGTTTTATATGTACTTAGGTTTATAGCTTGTTTATATCTGGTATATGCATGTGCATTTATATGCACTAACCTATTTGTTTTCTACAACAAATGGAGCAATTTTTCTTCTACCTATTTTTCTTTACCAACATCGAACATTTATTTGAAATATTTATAATTTGGTAGATGAACGTTATATTTACTCTTAGTTTTGTTAATATATTTGGTTTTTAATAGGGTTGAATTCTTTAAAAATTAAATTCATTGTTTTTATTGGAAGGGTGCATGTGTGGATGTCAGAGGGCAACTCTGGAGTCAGTTCTCTCCATCTTTATGTGGGTTCTGAGGATTGAACTCAGATTGCCAGACTTTCTTAGTAAGCACCTTTACCTGCTGAGGTACCTTGTTTGCCCTGGGTTGAATGTTTAGAACATTAAAAAACATACTGTTCACCATTTGTGTTCCATCTTCTGCAAGATGGTCTACTGTATGCCAGTCCTGAGAATATATAGGTTTAGTGTCCCTTATTCAAAAGATTTGGAACAAGAAGTGATTTGAATTTTGGAATTTTTAAAATTTTGGAATATTTTCTTACATATAGTGGAATATTTTGGGGGTGAGTGCCAAGTTTAAATACAAAAGACATTTGTATTTCATATATGCCTCATATACATATTTTAAAAATAATTTTATGCAATATTTTTAGTGTGCCTGCATTTTATTCCCAGGGTACCTAGACATGTCACATGAGGTGAGGTAAAGGTTTCCAGTTGTGGTATTGCATCTGTGCTTAAATTTTCAGATTTTAGAATCAGATCTTTGGATGAGAGCTGTTCTGTCTGTCTAGAGAAAAAGATGCAGTCCATTCCTGTAGTATCTAAATTCTGAGTGGCTTTCTATAGGATCTAAAAAGGACTATGTGAATATATCAGTTATTTGCTTTCTGAAACTGCATATGGGTTAAATATTGAGCCTGATATGAGAATAGTTACGTGTATATCAGTTTTTGATTGTATTACCACTCTTAACAGTGTATAGAGGAAACATTTGAGATTTTTTCACTGACTTTGTGGTTTCTGTGTTTGATTAATAAGGAAATACTGGTGATAAATTAAGTTTTAAATGTAAATTTTGCTTGTTTCTCTTAGGTCTTGGCTTTTCTTCATAGCCTCTTCATTTCCAACAGCTTGACTGTGGAACTCACACAGGACTTCCTCCCATACAAACAGCAGCTCCAGCTCAGTTTACAGAATGTGAGTTGCATGTGGATTTCTTTACCTGTCTTTCCAATCAAATTTCTGCCTCAGTAGCCTTAACTTTGGAATTACAGGTAATTGCATTACAGCCTATTTGTCAGGGAAATGTGCTGTAGAGTGCAAACATTTTAGTATACTGGAGTGTTGATCTTTGTTTCAACGTTTCCCTGTCTTCGAGGCTGCTTGCTGTTCAAACCTATCCTCCTACCCATGAATACCTTCATCTAGCCAGTATTTATCTTATTTTACTTTATTTTATTTTTAAATTTATTATATATATTTTTTTATTTATTATTTTTATTTTATGTATATTTATTGCCTGAATGTATGTGAGTACACCTGTTTCATGCAATGCTGTGGAGGTCAGAAGAGGGCATCGGATTCCCCTGGAACTGGAGTTAAGGACAGTTCGCGGCAGCCATGTGGGTGCTGGGAATTGAACCTAGATCCTTTGCAAGAGCAGTCAGTGCTCTTAACCGCTGAGCCATCTCTGCAGCCACATCTTATTTTATCTTTAATATAAGTAATATTTTATTGACTTTTAGAAAATTTTATACAATGTATTTTGATCATGCTCTGATCTGCCATCTCCTCTCAGATCCACCCTGACTTATTATCCCCACAACTTCATGCCCTATTATTATTTATTATTTTTAAAAAGGCCTATTGACTAATTTATGTTCCCCAAATGCTCTTGGATGTGGGCTCATACCCTGGAACCTGGTCAACCTTCCTAACGTCATATCCTTAAAGAAGACTGACTCCCTTACCCAGCAGGTATCAATTGCCAACAGTTCCCCAGCTAGCATTGAGATTTCTTGCCCACCTCCCCACATCAATGCTGGGATTTAGTCTGGATTGAGCTTGTGTAGGTCCTGTACATGCTGTCACAATTGCTGTGAGTTCATAAGGGTAACTTCCCTACTGTCTGGAAAACCCTGTTTCCCTTGTAGTTGTCTATCACTTTTGGCTCTTACAGTCTTTCTGCTCCTTTTTCTGCAATGATTCCCGAGCCTTGGGAGGAAGAGATGTGACATAGATGTCTCACTTAGAGCCAAACACTCCACAGTATCATTATTTTCTGCACATTGAACAGTTGTGGATCTTTGTGCTAATCACCATATGCTGCAAGTACAAGCTCTTCTGGTGAGAACTGAGCGATGCTTTAATCTGTGGGTATAACAATAAGTCATTAGGAGTAGGTTTAATACTTTGCCCATTTCACACAATAATAGTAGCTTTCTAACTTCCATAGTGCTAGAAGGTGTTATGTATGCTAGCAGAAGAGAAAAGTAATCATCAGTCTTGCCCAGTTCTGAACTCTTCAAGCTATAATAACCACTGAACTGGCAAGATATGCCTATTGGTGCAAGAGTGGTACCAATGTTATGAGAGTAACCAAACACTTTATGATTGGATTTAAGACCCACTTCTCAAGATGGAGCCCGTACCTGGCACTGTTTCCTGGGCCAAGAACTGTGGTTAGGCAGGTCCTAGGTCATAGGGAAGATCCTACTTCTTAAGTGTTGATATTTTGCTATGTCTCTCCCAGATTAGAATCCAGCTGCAGGCTTATTTAAGTATAGAACCTAAGCTAATTACCTAAGACAGTTAAGACAGTCATTGTGAGTTTTATTACTATGAGCATCTTCATTTTCTTCCTTCTCTCATTAGTAGACGTAAACAAATCAATTTTAAGGACTTCTCTACCTTCTTTTTTATGCTCATTCTTATAAATGAACATAAGCACAGTGTTTTTATATTGGAACATATATATTGTTACATATATTCTTTTGCTCATTTGCTTATTTAACCCACATTTGATGAGTATATATGAGTACCATGAAAATACGTTTTGTATAAAGCAGTGTGAAAGACTCTGGGTATACCATAATGAAGCATTAACGTCTTTCTGTCTTGAAGGAGCATGCAGTTTATTTGAGGAGAGACATAAATACAGATATATCATAATCCCTTATGATAACTGTTAGAGTCAATCCAACATTTTGAAATATTTTATTTACTTTTTAAAAATTTTATGTGTGTGAGTGCATTGCCTATATGTATGTAAGTGCAAAGCCCATGAAGGTCAGAAGAGGGCGTCAGATCCCCCGGAGCCAGAGTCATGGACTGTTCTTAGCCACCATGTGTGTGCTGGGACCTGAATCCAGGTCCTGTGCGAGAACAGGCAGTGCTCTTAAATGCTGTACCATCTCTCCAGCCCCATAAACCAGCATTTTTTAGAGCAACAGAGAGAATGGAACAGTTGCTTGTCTGGTAGAATCAAACAAGGTCTGGTGGCATTGCCTGGGTGTTACAGTGCTTGGTATTCAAAGATGTTGTCTAATTTAAAAATCCTGATAAGCTGCTTGTTTTCGGGGATTGTAATTTATAGTTTTTCCTACTTTTTCTTTCTGCATTCACTCCTTCCTTTTGGGTCGTCTCCTTTACCCAAATGAGAGAGTCCCTGTTTTCTGCCTATTTACAAAACCTTCCTACAGTCAAGTTAATCACTGGAGCCCTATTCCATGAGTAACTTGACAAAAGTGAGCTTACTATCAAACCTCTGCATATATACTCATGACCGACACATTGTCAGTATTGTTGACAGTCGGGGCCAAACAGTAAGACAACAAATATCTTCTTCACTGACATCATGAAGTTTCCATGGGGACCGTTCTCCACAATTGTCCTTAAAGTAAAGGTCAGTGTAATCTTAGAATGTTAAAGTTCTTTATTTACTGGAAACTTGTATTAATCTCACTGGGGAAAAAAACTCTCTGCTGTGACCTTTTGAGTATATTGATATCTTTATTTTTGTTTCCTTTCTAGTGTATAGTGCCATTAAACTCTATAATTATTTCCTTGTCATTCCACTATTTAGCATTTTTGCTGTTTTAGCACTTGCTGTGAGCAGAGAAATCACTGTAGTATTTCTGTGATTGGTAAATAACTTATTCCTGATTATGGTAATGATGGTAATGATTATAATGATTTCTTGACAGACAAGAAATCATTTCTCCAGTACCCGGGAAGAGATGGAAGAACTTAAGAAAAGGATGAAAGAAGCTCCTCAGACCTGCAAACTTCCGGGACAGCCAACCATTGAAGGCTATCTCTACACACAAGAGAAATGTGTGTAGACAGCCACTGGGTTCCAGGGGTTCCAGGCTTGACACTTCACCTTTCTGAACTCAGATAATCCTTGTTGTTGGTAGATTCCAGCTAGCTACAACTCCTTTGAGGGCAGGGTAGGATTAGCAAAAGTATAAAAGAAGGAAACTTGAGGGAAATTTAAAAGTGACCTTATTAAGTCTCTAGAGTAGTTAGATCTAAATTTTCTCTGAAATTCAAAAATGCGGAATATTAATTATGTACTGGTGAACTTTGGGGCAAAAAAGTGGTAGGGTATGCTTAACCAGATAGGACTTAACATGTATAACAGAATGTATGAAATCCAGTGGGGTTATGGGGGGCAGGCAGGAGGGAGGGGGTCTAAGTTTGATTAACATCTAATGTATGAAATGCACAAAAACTCAATAAAATATACATTGTTAAAAAGAAGGTAGGGTAAAGGAGGCAGAAAAATCATATTTATCATACCTACCATGTTCAGTGCTTTGAAAACCTTATGCCATTTAATCTTCTACCTAATTCTCATTTTACACTTGAGAACACTGAGGCTCAGACCAGACCTCAGATTAAGTTCAGGTGTGCTATTCCAAACCCAAAGTAAGCAATAGGCTTGGGGATCTGCCTGAAATATAGGAGGCCGTGGGTTCATGTCTGTGACTGGAGAGAAAAAAAGAAAAGCAATCAGTAAATAGCTTCTATTTTAGGGAGGCGAAGAATTCTGCTAACTCACTTTTGCCTGTCTTTGTAGGGGCTTTGGGGATATCCTGGGTGAAATACTACTGCCGCTATGAGAAAGAGACCAAGACACTCACCATGATGCCCATGGAGCAGAAACCAGGTGCTAAGCAGGTTCGTTCTTATGAGTGCTACTTTTTTGAGATTGCATCTCAGAAAAGAATAAATGTTGACTTTATCAAATAATCAACTCCATCATTCTCATACAAAAGCCATGATTTTATGTGCTCTTTTTGGCCTAAGTTTGCTTGGGCCTCAACCAATTCAGGCCCATCATTGCTTTTCTTTTGGTTTTTGAGAAAAGAGCCTTGCTCTGTGACCTGGGCTAGCTGGAACTCACTGTGGAGCTCAGGCTTACCTTGATCTCACAGCAAGTCTCCTGCCTTGGCATCTTGAATTCTTGGATTACAGGTGTGTACTACCATAGCCAGCTCCTTCTATTAGGCCCTATGAAGATGCTTTTAAGATTCAGCTTGTTTTTTATTACATTTTGGTGTTCATTTTGCAAAGAAAATAGTCAAATGTGGATAATTATTTTAAGTAATGAGTTTTAAACATATGAATTAATTTCCAAAATGTCTTTATTAAACACAGATACTTGGTGCCTTATGTTACAACCACCTATACCCACATTAAAATATCTTTAAGCTGTCTTCGAGCTTGCTGTGTCATTAAAGATGACCTTGAGCTTCTGATCCTCCTGCCTCTATGGCCTGAGTCCTATGGATTACAAGTATGTGTCACCATGCCTGGTTCTTGCAGAGCTAAGGATGAAACCCTGGACTTGGTGTGTGCTACTTCAAACTGAGCTACTTTCCCAGTATCTATTTCTTTTACTTATTTTGCACAAATTATTTTACAGAGTCTGGAAATTAACTTTCTTCTCATAAATAGTAATATCTCTTAGACTTTTTCCTTTCTGCTCAAAAGAGCATTTTTCCAAGGACAAACACAGCAGACACCACTTTCTTACACTTATACTAGCGCAAGTCTTCCCTTAGTTTGCCTTCCCTTCTTCCCTTTTCATTGAGTGGCTGCTTGCAAAACTGCAGTCATGTCAGTCTAAGCAATTGTAATGTGGAATCCTTAATGGGATGGAAAGAGGAACTTGGTTCCCCATTTGCAAGGTATTGATTGGGTAGAAGCAGTTATTTGAATTTATCCAAATTGTATTTGGAAATAATTTCTTCTTTTCAGTCCTCTGACTGAGTTCCTAGTAGTAGTTCATGTTTCTGAAATATAAATAATACAAATAAATGATATTGTGATAATAATAATAGTAGCACTTATAAAAACTCCTTTTTCCCAAATGCCAGTTGTTTGCTCAGCACTGAGCTAGACCATGTGCCTTATTTCATCTCCCTGAAGCACCGTAGAATAGATATCATAAACTCAATTTGGAGAGAGATTGGCTCTTTTTCTTGCTGGGACAGTTACCAGTGTCCCCTAGTAGCTCAAACTGTAAAATCTCATTTGTGTTATAATACTCAGTTTACTGGTTACCTAGAGTTTCATCCTTTATCCTTTCCTGTTAGAAATTACAAAAAGACAGAGTGCTGGATTTGAGTCTAATGAACTGGGTTTATGGAACCAGTAAGATGGCTCACCAGGTAAAGGAGCTTGCTGCTGAGTCTAACAGTCTGAGTTCAAACTCTTAAGTTGCCCTCTGACTGCCACACCTGTTGCTGTAGCATGTTTTACCCGCCACATACACACATACAAAATAAAGTACAATCGAATGAAGGACTGGGTTGAAATCCTCATTCCATGATATACTTGTTTTTTGGTCTTGAGTAAATTATTTAATGTTACTCAGGCCCAACTTCCTTCTCAGAAAAGTGAAAAGGATGATGATTGAGTCAATAAATTTTTACTGAGACCTACTTACTCTGGAACAGAGATATAAAGATGAATAAGACAACATCCTTGAGAATTTCTTAGTCAAGCAAGGGAATCAGACATGAAAACAGGACGTTTTCATATTAGGTACAAAGCATACATTAGGTAATACGTGGGGTTGAGGGAAAAGTTGTGTGCATTACAAAACAGGTAGCAGTCTAACCAGACCAAGAGCACTGAGTCAATTGGGTGGAGTGAACTGTATATGCAAAACCATGGAGTCATTAAAGAGCACGGTTTGTGTGTATGAAGTATTTTGCACCAGTGGGACATAAAACATTTAGTGGTCGCTGGAGATGGGGTTGGGACAGTGGGTGGGGCTACTGTACTGATGATGCTGAATGGGGCAAAAGTCTAAAGAAGGAAGGTGACTACATGGCTCTCTCATTCACCTTGAAAGACATCCCAAGTGTTGAGATAAGAAAGGCGTATTAAAGATTAATACAGGGTTGAGTTTTTATAGCAGAATAGCAAAAGATTTGTCTCAGAGGCCAAATATGCAATGAGAGGGAAGCACCAGATAGCCACAAATATCATAAGCTAGACTTATTTATATATTTATTATAATTTTATGTGACTCTTTTAAATTTTGAGACAGTATTTCACTGTGTAATCCAGGCTGGCCTCAGACTTGTTAACTTCTTCACTCAAGTTCTGAGTGTTGGAATTACAAGTGTACCTATACCCCTATGCTTGAACCTGGTTTAAATCTGTTTACTTTTTGGCATTGAATAAACTGGCATTTGGTCATACTATTGATTTGGATGATATAGTTTCTAGCTACACACCTGGAGCTTAAGTAGTGTTTCGGAATTTGAGACAGTAGGCCAATCATGCTATTGTTATTTAAGAAATTGTGAAGTTACCACTCAGAAGGAAAATGGATTTACCATGGTGACATAGCTAGTAAATGGCATAATTAAAACAACAGATTTTAAGCTTCTTAGTTTAGTACTACTTGGACTTTACCAACTTTAGTGACATTAAGCCATTTTTACCTCTCTGAAATTCACTTCTGTCTAAGGGTTAGAGTGAGGAAAGTTTGGTTTAAAAATGTTACAGATAGCCGGGTGTGATGGTACACGCCTTTAATCTCAGTGCTCTGGAGGCAGAGGCAGGTGTATCTCTGTAAGATTGAGACAAGTGTGATCTACATAATGAGTTTCAGACCAGGTGGGGCTAAAGGGAGACTGTGTTTCAAAAAAACTACAGCTCATAGTACATTACCAAGTAATAAAAGCACCTTGCATAATATGTGGCTCATTGTAAATGTTAAATAAATGCAATATCTCTTTCTGGTGCCACAGTGTCTTTGTTTCAATCATATGGGAGAGACAGACAATGGGAAAGCAGGCACTTTTTCTGTGACCACCCTGGGCTATGGTGGATTTATTCCCCACAGGACTATGATGAGATACAATATCCTACATGTATCAAATACCAAATGACTATTTCCCCCACTTTTGTCCTATTTTTGGAGACTGCTTTTGTCATTTTTGTCATCCTCCAGAGTCTGAAGGTGGAGTCCACAAAAGCCTGCCTTTTTGCCTTTCCACCTTTTTAAAAAATTTTATTTATTATGTTTATTTTATGTGTATTCATGCATTGCCTGCATGTAGGTAAGTGCACCCGTGTTGTGCAATACCCGTGGAGGACAGAAGAAGCTGCCTGATCCCCTGGAACTGGAGTTACGGACAGTTGTTAGCTGCCATGTGCGTGCTGGGATTCGAACCTGGGTCTTCTGCAAGAACAACCAGTGTCTTTAACCACTGAGCCATCTCTCCAGCCCCCTGGCTTCCCACCTTTATCTGCCACTTTAATGAAGGCCTCTCTGTCTCTTTCTCTCTCATTGTTTATAGAAACAGACTCTTGCTACGTAGCCCCTGACTAGCCTGAAACTCACTATGTAGGTCACTGTGGCCTCAAACTTACAATGATCCTCCTGCCCTTGCCTCCCAAGTGCTGGAATTATAGGCATGCACTGCCACAGCCAGTTGGAAGCTTCTGCACACAGCTTCTCTCAGACATTCTAAGGGCAGTTTCAGATTGCCATTTACACAGTTGTAGTTTCGCTACCCAGAGGCATCATGAAAATTTTATTATGTATGCTTAATGCCATTGGAGCAGTCCATTTCTCCTGTGCTGCCTTAGGTGATGTGTATTGAGCTTTCTGTCGAATCTGCCATGCTTGGGAAGGGTACTGGTATATTCTAGGCATATTCTCCTGGTCCTGGTCATTGATGCTTGGAACAGAGAGAAACCACCTGTCACCTTACTGCAAGTACTGTTTGAAGGACCAAGGTTCTCACATTGCTCCTGATGTCTTGGTAGACAGTGTCCAAGTGAGGCTGAGAAGACTGCAGGAGACAGAAACGTCTGTGCATTAAAATAATCACCTGTTGTTACTTCTTTCATATCAGGGACCCTTGGACTTAACTTTGAAGTACTGCGTAAGAAGGAAGACAGAGTCTATTGACAAGAGGTTCTGTTTTGACATAGAAACTATTGAAAGGTAAGTTGTGACCCTGTGAATTGACAGTTTCCTTATGGCAGATTCGGAGCCTGGGTGGGGCTTTTGTTTTCCTCTCTCATTGTTTGTTGAATGAGAATGAGCAAACCTATGTAGGTCAGCGTTGTCCTGGCCCATCAGTCTGCCCTTCACCAGGGTCCCTGTTGGACTTGGCCCAAAGTTGATTTTTTTTCTGTGCATGGTTCAATCACATTTGTCTCACTTGCTCTGGGCAGAGTAATTCTCTCCTAGGATTTAATTTGCTGTCATGTATGCTGAAACTTTTTTTCACAATGCTGCAGAACTGACAGTCTAACAACCATTAACCATGAATTTATTTTTAAAGCATCTCTTAGTATAACATAAAAGAACAAGTGGATTGACAAACTTTTTTTTCCTATTTTTAAGGAAAGCAGACATAAAGGTATTATTGGGGAGTTTTCCCCCACTCGATATAAAATGATGCAAATTTTCCTACTTTGAAAATATTTATGTGATATGAAATACTTCATTAAACAAAATATTAGAGCTAGTGCTTGCAAATTTGGGCCTTTGTTGTGCTGTTTTTCTCCAATGCGTTCTTTTTCTCCCCCAGAACCTAAACAGTTTAAGTGGGGGAGAACTTGACCTTTATTCTTTAAAATCAGATAATTTAGCATTATTTTGGAGAAGGGCATGATTTCTGGTTGAGAGGTTGATGCAAAAGTCAGTGAAAAATTGTGCTTTCCTATTTTATTTTAATCTGTTATTTCTACATATCAGGCACTGAGTGATAAATTAAAATTTAGTAAAGTGGTCAGATTGCTAGAAAGGAACATAAAGGATAAAGTATAATATAGAAAAAGTCATTAGTGACTAGGATAAAAAAAGATTAGATAGACTAAGACATTAAGGCATTTTCCTATCTAAGAATGCATAACTATTAGCCTATTCCTCCATTTAAATTGGGGATATTATTACTGGACCCTCATAATTTTGCTTTGTGGATTTATGTGAATTCTTTGTTAAATGTGCATGATTCTAATCAAAAGGATTGCAATAATAAACATTGTTACCAATAACCATGCGACTCATTTTTTCTGATAGCATCAGGCCCTGTAGGAAAAGGGGAAAATGATCATGGGCTCTGACTTCCCTATATGAACTTTTAGCATTTCTGGTTCCACAGCAGCAAGGTACTTAAGAGTGATTAAAACTTCCACATCTGATTCTTATCTTAGCTTAAATTTGCATCTAGTTGTAAATAATATCTCCAACTCAGAGCAGTTGCAAACAGTTTGGCTCTGAGATGAGTGATGGGGATTGCTTTATTTTGATATTTCTTGCAGAATGTGCTATCATCATGGTAGGTAGTAAATTTGGTAGTTTGTTTTGTTTTGTTTTTCTATTTTTCTTCTCCAGAATTCTGAGGAATTTTGAGAATAGAACACAGGAACTAAAGTTATGATTTTCCTGTGATTTTAGTTACTGTATTTTGTGTACTGTAAAAACCATTATGTCACTGGGGCTGGAGATATGGCTCAGCAGTTAAGAGCACTGGCTGCTCTTCCACAGGACTCAGGTTCCATTCTCAGAATCCACATAGTGCCTAATGCCTTCCTTAAGTCCAGTTCTGGAGGATCTGAAGTCCTCTTTTGATGTCCATGGGGCATTGAATGACACAGGTGCAGTTGCATACACGCAGGCAATACACTCATGCACATAAATTAAACTTTTGCTCAACCATAGATAATCACATAAGTGCTTAGCCAGAGCTGAAACCCTGCTTTGTAGGTCCCTACAGCAAGCTCCTTTGCTATTTCATTGTTTTGTTAATTCATTATCCAAAAAAGAGCAAGATACTACAGAATAGAGAAGTTGTAGAATAATGACCAGATGCTGACACACCTCTGCATGTGGCACATTGTGACTTATGTGACACCTCTTTTCCTAGCTAACCCATTTGATCTAAGGCAAAGTCAGCCTTCCCAGCAGGCATCTCACGCTTGTACTCATGTTCTCTGGAGTAACTAGCAAAGGTCTCTTAATCCATTTTTTCCTAATTTAGGAAGAGAGGTAACATTAAAAAAAATTAATGCTTCTACTAGTATTTGATATTATGGGCTCAAATCACACTGAGTTTGAAGAGTCTTAATAACAGCAGCAAGTGCTGTCACTTGCCCAGTACCACCAGCATGCCAGGTCCTGTTCTTAAAGGGCTCTTTAAGTGTATGATTTTCTTCAGTCTTCACTAGAGTTCATAGAGTAAGGGTTCCTATTACCTTTCACATTCACAAAGTGAGATGAGGAGGCAGAGAGTGTTAACCAACTTCAGTTACATGGGTACTAAATGGTAGATCCAGGGTTAAAGTCCAGGTGTTTGAATCTCTAGCCACCTTCTTAACCACTACACATTACTGAGTGTGTTTCATACATTCACTGTTGGTTCCAGGTGGGCAAGTGGGACTTCAAGGAGGGCAAGTAATTTGTTTCATGTCATAAAGATACTCAGTGGAGGAGTCTGGTCTAGAACTTAAATGTCATTCCCATTCTCTTATCCTGTCCTTAATAATATTCTTTAATTGAGTTTGACGCTCTGTAGCACTAAAGAGTCTCCAAATTCTTCTTAAAGAGCCACTTATTTATCCTTCCAGCCTGTCTATGAGTTCAAAAGAGGACCAACAGCTAGAGAGGCTGAGTTCCATGAGGGTCTTCTTATCTGTCCCACAGTGGCTGTTTTTATATCTATTTACTGTTCATTTGTTTGTTCACCTTCTTTTTGGCTTGAGATTCAGTTAGATAACCATCACTACCCAAATGGCTAGACTTTCAGTCACACAAGATCTATCCCAAAGGATAGCTATTTTTTAGAGAAAAATGTTTTTGAAAGAATCCAGTTTCTAGAGCCAAGAACTGGCTTTCAGTTAATTTTGTCTTAAAGGTCATTTGACTTGCTGTGCAAGGGATATTTTAATGAAGCAGACAAGTCTAACAGGATTCCCCTGATTTCGGCACTGGAAAGTACTTCCCAGAGCGTTATGTTCCAGCACCCATAGAGATAAAGAAGTGGAGGTCCCAAGAGGCCTAGTGAGAACCTGGTATCTCTGAATTCTCCTGTCATTGCACTTACTTTCTGCAGTTGTGAGACAGATGTTATAAAAGCGAGGGCCAAGATTCTCATAATGATGAAACTAGCCAGAGAATGCAGCAAGAGTCCTTGCCTGAGGGAGTACGGTCAGCCTCAAACTTTCAGTTTGGTTGTGGACATCTAAAAAAGCTTATAGTGAGGATGTTAACCTAGGGTATCTCTTGATATGGACAGTGTCTTAGTCTATTTGTGTTGCATAATACTTGAGACTGGCTAATTCATAAGCAACAGAAATCGATTTCTTACATTTTTAGAAGTTGGAAGTTGAAGATGATGATGCTGGCAGGTTTGGAGTCTGGTAATCACTGCTTCCAAGACAGTGCCTTATTTCTTCATCCTCCAGAAAGAACATATTTCTTGTTTGCACATGGAAGAGGGATAGAAAAGGATGAACTCACTCCATACCTTTTCATAAAGGAGCCATGTGGCTTAGTCAAAGATTCCACTTCTTAATATATGACTACATTTGGTGACTACATTTCAATACATAAGTTTTTTTGGGCAGCAGAGGGTAGGAGCAATTTTTAGACATAGAAGGGAGCCTATAAGTAAATTGAATAAAATTGCTTCTGAATCCGTTTGCTATAGACAAGACGCCTTGTAGTGCAGTGATTGAGAACATGGCTGCTGAAGTACATTGGATGCCTACATGCAAATATTCTAATGAAACCCATCACTTTATACAATGATTATCCACTACTTAATATTATTTCCAAAAGATTAAAGAAAAGAATGATGGAGTTGGTGTAGGCTTCTGGAATTAACTCCTTCTACCACTCCTGATGTGTTACCTATGTAAACTTTCTCTTTTTTTAAACTTTTAAAAAATTTTATTATTTTTATTTTATTGTCAGACTTACATGTCTCATCAAAAAATTTATTAGTTGCAATACACTACTTACATGCAGGATTTTTTATTTATTATTTTTATTTTATATGTATGTGTGTATTGCCTGCATGCAGGTAAATGCACCCATGTCGTGCAATGCCCACGGAGGTCAGAAGACGCTGTCGGATCCCCTGGGACTGGAGTTACGGACAGTTGTTAGCTGCCATGTGGGTGCTGGGATTCGAACCCGGGTCTTCTGCAAGAACAACCAGTGTTCTTAACCACTGAGCCATCTCCAGTCCCCCTTATGTAAACTTTCTGTGAATGTTTTCCTTTGTATGAAATAGGGATGATGACTCTGGTAGCTACTACATAGGCTTCTTGGATAGATTAAATGAGTTAGTACATGTAAAAACTTTCAGAGAAAAAACGTATCATCTAGTCAGCATTTAATAAATATTAGTTGCTGGTCTTACTCTGTAGAGTGCTTGTCAGCCAAAGGGCCTTTTCTCTGTGCCAGTCTGCATGTTGGCTGATTTCTTGCCAGCTAGAAATGCTTCTTGGACATCTTAGGTGGCAAAAGGAGCAAAGCCATTTTTCCTGACAGATAAATGCACCTGTGTTGTACAAGCTCATCCCTAAACCACCAGACCAACTGACTGGATTCCAAGAGAAGGTGACAGAATGTACCTGTTTGACATAGGCACAGCAGGACTATTTTAGGTGTGCCTCCTTATGAGGTGTCTTACATTCCTGATTCTTTGCCTGATCTGGGCATACAACCCACATAATACTCTGCCTGTCAGATTTTCCAAAGTTTTCTGCTGTCCAAATTGTCCTTTATTGTTTTGGATAAAAGAGCTTAAAAACGTAAAAAAACATGTAGGCCTTCCATCTCAATCTACTCAGTAAGACCCCTCCCAGGGAAAAGAGGATGACCCTAGATCACAAGATACTGTTTTATCAGGTGAATTTTATGATTGAAGCTTGTCATTTTTTTCCCTCAGGCCAGGAACCATCACTCTGCAGGCCCTTTCAGAAGCCAATAGAAGGCTATGGATGGAAGCCATGGATGGGAAAGAGCCTGTAAGTTACCCCAGACTCTGGGGAGACCCCAACAGTATAGGTCAGTGTGTGTGTGCCCTCTAGTGGTGCCAGTACAGACATGGTCATAAGTGCTTCAGATCCCAAATATTAGAGCTGGAAGGAATTGTCACTTTGATAACTCTTGTTTAATGGAAATTGAGTTCTAGAGAAGATGAAGGACTTGTCTAAGATTGATCTTGTCCAGGATTACTTCCACAGATTCCATCAAAACTCTTTGCTTCAGTGTTAGACTATGTAGCTATGCCCACAAATTCTTAAAAATGAAAATTAAGCCTTTTTCATATTATAAAATTGACATGTTCATGTAGAGGGACGGAAAATAATCTTCATGTATGTAAGCCTCCATTTAGCTGTCATTCAAAATACTTTCCTTAAATCTCTTAAGCTTCTAGCTTAGCTTGTTCTCTGTTAGAGTTCAGCTGGGGGAGGAGATAGACTTGCCATGATATTCCATTTAGATCACCATTAGGCAGGTAGAGAGGTGATCCCTTTAAAGAGTTAGAGATTATCCCAGCTCTAGAGACAAATCTAGGCAGTTAGAAATCCTTCAAAACCATTCTCTCTTCAGAGTGTTTCAAGTAGGGTTTGTTTAATGGTATATGAAATAATATGAGCTTCATGATATCGGAACTGCAAATACCTGGTATTGGTCCTGATTTTTCCCTTAAATAGTTATGACTGTACTAAGTGATTTTACTTGTCCCCTAGTTTTCTTCTTCGTAATGAAATGACTTTAATGATTTTTGCTGTACCTACCTTTCAGGATTGCTTGGCAGAATCAAGTAAAAAGCTGTCCTGAGAACATTAAAGTGCTGCATTAGTTTTGGGTGCTCTTCCATGGTCTGAAGGACACCTGCAGAGCTACTGGGATGCAGCAGTATTTGAATACAACCTTACTTCCTTGATCTCTTTGAGGAAAAACCTAGCCTGTAGAGGAAGGTTTTTCTTTATGTTCTCAGTGCTTTGAGGAATAAAGAGTAGTAATCTGGGCCAGCAAGATGGCACCTTCCACCAAGACCGACGACCTGAGTTCAGTTCCTGGGACCTGCATTGTGGAAGCAGAGAAACGATCTGACCTCCACATGCGCTGTGGCATGCATTCACCTTTTTCTTCCACAAAAACTTAGTTTAAAAATGAAAAAATAATAAACAGCTCTCAGATTGTGTTCATAGTAGCTAGGTACAGTGTTTCCTTGCCGCATTAAAGTTATAACTGAATAAATAGCCCGATTCTTAATTTTTAAGAGTAAGTCTGTATTCAGAGGACATCTGTTTTTCCAGATGTCTCCCAGAATGGACTTCTGAGTCAGACCTCATCCATACTTTAATTCAAAACCATTTCTCCAGCATCAGTTGTGGGGAACTACAAGCTTGAATCTACCCTTCTCTTATCAGACAATCTTGCCCTTTCATCCCTAGGCCTAAAACATCTCATTCACACAGTGTCAAACTTCTTCTCAGTCGTCATTGTTTTCACTGAAGATATGCTGCCCTTTAGTGCTTTGATTTGTTAATTCTCAAGCATACCCATGCTCATTCACTATCTTGAGGGAGCAGCAAATTGAGTTTCTGAGGAATCTAGGTCTGGTGCCCGGGTCACAACAACATATGCCTCAGTGAGGTAATTTGCTGTATCTTTTTGGTTATAAGGTTAATTAAAAGTCATTCCTCCAGATTCTGTCCATTTTATAAGTTATTCCCATAAACTTGCAGGTTTCAGAAATGGTATAAGGTTCACTTCTTAGAACACTGATGCTTGACCTTTCCATACTTGTGATGTTTCTCTAGGAGGATGCTAGGAGGCAATCGGTCTATACCCCCTCCAGCACTTGGTCTCCTTTTAGCTTTTTGAAGATACGAAGTTATATTTGACGTTCTATGGAGAATGATGCTAAAATATAGGTCCAACTGCATATGGGGCCTCATCAACTTGATAGTGGCTGAACTTCACAAAGCTCTTGTTTATAAGTGACAGCAAATGCTGCTCAATGCAGAAATGCCTCTTACTGAAATATTCATGGCTATACACACATATGAAGAAATTCTTTTTTAAAAAGGAGAGATTGTTAAAGCAGACTCTGATAGAATGATAGGACTTATTTCCTGAGGCCCAAATCTCCATTCTGGTCTCTTACATAGTTGCCAGAGTACACACTTGACACTGACTCTGTGAAATACACCAATCTCTTTCAGATGGCCTCCTGCCTTTCCAAAGAGAAACATCCATTAACTGTTTTACAATTAATGCTCATTATCTCAGTGTCCTTGAGAAAGCCACTCCTTTAATGCCCCAACCTTTGCCTCAGTAAATGTCTAAGGTGAGTTGGCCACAGCTTTAGCTATGCAAACTGTGTGAAATCCAGAAAAGTTTTCGGGGATTGCGTTTTCTAGGAACCTGGGCAAAGATGACCCTGTTCAGCCTACTTTGTTATTATAGCACTAGAGTTTCAAATGGTGTGATGTTCTATATAGGAAACAGAGTTTAATACTGTTGGCTCTATTTACCTGTAGTGGACCACAATAACCAAGGCCTTTTTTATTTCTCTTCCTTTGTAGATCTACCACAGCCCTATAACAAAACAGGAAGAAAGTAAGTAATTCCAACTTCTACTGTACTGACATTATAAACTCAAAGTTATCTTAGGAACATTAAATGCTGTTATTGTTGATGTGTACCGTTCTTGCAAGTCTACATGTGAATGCTTCTGTATAAAATGTAAATCTAACCCTATTTTAACCGTGTATTGATTAAACACGGGAAACCACTTCATTGCTGCTTATGGTGTGAATCGTCGTAGTGATATAGAGACATATATTATCTCCTTCTTGTTCTAGACGTGATAGAAATTGTGTGTATTTCCACAGTAGCATTTCACATTTGATATTGCTTGTCCCTAGGGCAGATGTAATATAATAGGGCTGAATAGTATCATTTTGTGTTACAAGAATTGATATTCTAAACATTCCCTGAGCAAGGACTCTCAGTCTAAGGGTGATTGCGAATGAGCACCTACAGCCCCAGTTCTCTTACTGCAGCCCCTTACTGTGACCATTGAATGTTGAACAGCAACTGCTTTATTGCAGTATGAGCTAACTCTGCTTTCCTTTCTTTGAAACAGTGGAACTGAATGAAGTGGGGTTCAAGTTTGTTAGGAAGTGCATTAATATTATTGAGACCAAAGGTAAGATCTGAACTATCACCTTGACATTGTTTGAATTTGTCCACTTTAACTTTATCCTTGGAAGAATTCTCTAACAGGAGAATGTTATTATCTATTGGTCAGGATCCATCTTCAGGATGACAACTTTTTATTTATTTATTTATTTAAATTTTATTTATTATTTTTATTTTATGTGTATGCGTGTATTGCCTGCATGTAGGTAAGTACACCCGTGTCATGCAATGCCTGCAGAGGTCAGAAGAGGCTTTTGGATCCCCTGGGACTGGAGTTAAGGACAGTTATTAGCTGCCATATGGGTGCTGGTATTCAAACCCGGGTCTTCTGTAAGAATAGCCAGTGTTCTTAACTGCTGAGCCATCTCTCCAGCCCTGATGACAACTTTTTATAAACCTCATATACTAGACACGATTTATAAAATATCAGCAAATTCTAAACCAGTTACCACCATATAATTCATTATTCAAACATATATGGATGATTTGTGACTATCTCTTTTGGAGAGAAAATATCATCAAATGATTTATAATATAATTTGGTGTACCTGGTGTTTTTCAAGCAGTGTTCTCATGGTTTCATCCCAAATGATCAAAAGTTTAGCTTCCACTACAGTACCATTTTAATATCAATTTAATATCAATTAAAACTTGATGGGGCCAAGGCTAAACTCAGGTACATGTAGAACCAGCATACTTTCCCACTGATCAAATGTCCTTGTTTCCTTCTGAGGATATTTGAAATGCAGGTGTCTGTAGTATATGAGCCCATCGTCTTTCATCTTTGAAATGCTGCTCAGCCTTTCTGAGTGCAGAAAATGGCATATTGCTTCACATTTGCCATACTCCAACCCTCTCCTCCTTTATATCACTGCTTGTGGCAATGAGAGAGTTGATATTTTTCTCCCTATCTTTTAAATGTCAGTTCCTTTTCAACATGGCAGATTCTCAGCTACCTGCTTCCATCCATTGATGCACATGCATGTATTTATTATAGAATGTGTTCTCTTCTGTTCAGATTGAATGGGTGATTGATACAATCCAATGGAAAGCTGAGTGATTGTAGATACAGAATGAGGATTTAGGACTATTCCTTTTTCATAGAGGAGGGTTGGAGGCCTTGAAGAGAGAAGGGGAGCTTGTCTTGTCTGCAAATTAACACCAGTATGCCAGAGCTTCCTTTCTATGCCCTGGGGAAGATGAAAGCTATGCTAACAAAGATGACTTGATTTTCTTTCCTTAGGGATCAAGACAGAAGGGTTGTACCGCACTGTGGGCAGCAACATTCAGGTTCAGAAGCTGCTGAATGCTTTTTTTGGTAACAACTTTTGCATTTTTATTGAAAGTAGTTTATATCGAAATGAATGTGAGTAAAAGAGAAAGAAGACACTGCTCAGGAAAATTGAAGAACTTTTTAAATTTGAGTTGTGCTATTGTTCTGTTACTCAGACTGGTCTCAAACTTCTGGGTTCAAGCAATTTTCCTGCCTCAGCCTCCCAAGTAGCACATGCTCAGCCTCTATAATATTAAAGAAATATTTTCAGAGGTAAAACACACATATTTTGCCTACCTTGAGTCAGAGACCATCTTGCAATACAGAAATAGTTGTTCTATCTTTCCTCTCATACCATTTCCTCAAGCCCTTGGAAATCCAGTTTCTACACCCACCTCTCCACTGCCATGGCTTGGACCATGATTATGCATGTGCTTGTCCAATGCAGTGATCACTCTTCAGTCTCTTGGTTGAACACTTTCTCTTGTCTGGGTACTTTCTCCTTAGTTGATTTCCATGATCCAACACTCTTCTCATTCTTCTAACATTTTGTGCTACTCTATTATCAGTGACTCTTACTGCATACTTTCTATCCTCCTACCTTTTAAAAGTCTAGGTGTTTCCAAGAGTTCTATCTTGGTACTTCTTTTCTTCTTCCTCTACTGAGCAATGTTTATCTTGGATATGGGTTACATTTGCCTTTTAAGAAATATATACCTACTTATCTTTATTGGATATTGCCTATCATGACTTACTAAGTGTCTCATTTTTATTGACTAAAAGAGCATTCAGGTTTTTTAATATATTTTTTATTGAATTTTTTGTGTATTTAATGCAGAGTGTCTCAAACAATCTGAATCATCTTTATACCCCTGCCCCCACTGGCACCCTCCCATGGCCCCCCACCACTAGAGCCCATATACACTGTCATCCCTGTTAAGGCCCACTGGGTTGCAGGCCTAAGTGACACATCTACTGTGCGACCTCTACACCTAAGGCACAGGGAACATAGAACAGGGATAAATAAGAGGACACTAATCAATTTCTCAGTTCTCAATAATGAAGCCCCTTCATGCAGCGGAGGGCCAGGAACACAAAAGGTCACAAACGGCCAAAGTATAGAGATCAAGAGTCTGCTGAATGATGGTCATTGCACAAGACATTTATTAAACTTCAGCCACCCAAGGCACTCAGTTTTTTTGTTGTCGTTATTGTTGTTGTTGTCGTTGGAAGTTATCCACTGAAGTTATGTTTGTTAGGCTGGATATACAGTATCCTTTCCTGGCTTGTTTAGACCTGTTAGTAAGACTTGGACTACTCTTGTCTCTTCATTCTTTCTGTTTAGAACATAATGTTGGTTGGGGAGGTGGCTCCAACTGGTAAAGCACTTGTCATGAAAGTATTTGGACCTGAGTTTAGATCCCCAGAACTAATGTAGAAGCCAGATGAGGTAGGGAATATCTGTAATCCTAGTGTACCTATGACAAAATGAGAGGTGGAGACAGAATTCCTGGAAGACTGTGGACCAGCTAGTCTGGCTACATGCAGCAGTGGAGAAGAGAGCCTACGTCAAATGAAATGGAAGGTGAGGACCAACACACCAACACCCAAGATTGTTCTCTGACCTCCACATGCAGGCCGTAGCATGCATGGACCTGCACTCATGCACACATGAACACACAGACATACAAAGTCCATAAAGCACATCACACATACATACACACACACACACACACACAGAGAGAGAGAGAGAGAGAGAGAGAGAGAGAGAGAGAGAGAGAGACTCATTGAAAGAAAAAGAGCCTCCAACATCTATCAGCTCTGGATTCTTGGCATTGCTCAGTTTAAAGTTCCCCGATAAATTTTCTCAGGCTGTGGACTTTCACCCTAGGTTTATTCAGGCTTTGTATTTAGCAGCCAATTCAAGAGGATCTTTAGATACATTTTTGTCACTGCTTTTTCTACATAGCTTCTTTGGTACTCTGCCCTGAATATTCTTTGTTGTTGTAGTAGTGCTAGGGATGGAACCAAGGCCTTGTACATGTGTCCTACCACTAAGGTAACATCCCCAGTCAAGGCCCTGGGACTTCTAGCTATATCAGCTTCTCAGAACTTTATTTTGTCTCTTCAGTTGAGCAATACTTCAGCTTGAGTTCCCATTTCTTATGTTGCCATCGGGAAAATGTTTTCAGATAGCAAGCTCTGGCAACTATAGGGCTTATCTTGCTGTGCCCCTTTGGTCAGTCATAGCAATGTGATGTCTATTATTTATGACTACACACAGTTGCTTCATATAGATTGTCCTGTTTTCTAATTGTTATGACAAGACAGCAAATCTTGTACCAGTTGCCCCGCCATGTCTGGGAGTGGAAACCCATTCATGCGGTTGGCACTAGCACCTATATGCTAACATCTCAGAATCTCCATTCCAGACAACATCTCTTCAGTTCTAAACTAATGCACCTGCTGCCTACTACCTTCATGCCTCTCAAATTTAGTTTGGTTTTAGCACACCTGAGGAGGATATCTATGTGACATATTGTCATCATCATGTGTATTTAACACTCTAGGAATAACTGAGTCAGTAAGCTGTAAAGCTTAAGAATCAGTGTTAGAATCTCTCCATAGGCTCTGTATCTGGATGTTCCATTGGTACTTACATTTGCCATAACTAAAATTAACCTTACCAGTTTTTTTTCTCTGTAAGCCTGATCTTTTTGTGAATGATAATGAGGTATCTGGTAAGCTTAGTTTTCATAAAGTGTCAAAGAACAAATTGTGTTTGTAAAGCTGCATTTTGAACAAAGTTAATCTTTTCTGTGATGTGTAGCTTTCCCCCTCACAACACTACAGGCCTTACAGAAAACCCTGTTGACATTTGTGGATGCTGCAGTACCTGGTAATGGCAAATGTGATTTTGCATTATGGATTACATCATTTGTACAATAGTATCTGTTTTCTTTAGTAACATTACATTGACTTTTAAATATCCAAGTTGACTTATTACAGGGCAATTAGGGAGACTTTTTCATATGTGAAATAGCTGACAGCAAAACCCAAGATACTGGGTCTCTGAAAAGCTATTGAACTCAGAGCAGCAGTTCAAAATTCTGCTTTCAGTATCACTACATTCTTTTCCATTTTGTGTAAAAAGCTAAAAGAAAGTTCGGTGCCAGGTACCCTACTGAGGCTTGTATGTAAGGGATATACTATAAATAGGATAGAAATCATCCTCTCAAATTATACACAGTAGTGTGATTTGTTTCACATATCAAAACCGTGACAGGATTTCTTATCTATTTAATACCATCCTTCAAAAATTTCAGTTCTCATAGGAATGTTTGCAATATTGTTTAGGAATTTCTGGCTATAAATGTTTATGGATATTTAAAACAATGTTTATTAATTTATTTATGTTAAAAACTGATAACCTCAGATCCTTGCCTCCAATCAAAGAAATTCCAGATCTACTGATGATCATCATTTCTTTCTTCATCCAGTAAGTATTTGAGTGCATACCAAGGGTTAGTGTCACTCTGGGGACTGTGTGTTAATCAGGGAACACGCAGCCAGCATTTCCCAAATTTGCAGGTCTTCCCACAGGAACGCTGTTTTTCAGTCATGGAAAGCAGTGTTTAAGTTTGGTCTTCTTCCTTTTAAATTGCTTTTCTTCTTCATAATATTTTCTTTCCTCACACCACTAGGGTGCTTGTTGCCTTGGCTACACATGAATCCACCATGATTCAGCCAGGAGGAAGAACATTCCATATGACTTGCATGCACATAGTTTTCCCTCTTTTCTTTCTTTGTGTCTCATGCTTTATGCCAATCAAAAGACCACTTTTAATTATTATTATTTCTTTTGGTGTTAGGGGTTAAACTTAGGATCTTGTGCATTTTTGGCAAATACTCCACCAATGAACTATATCTTATGTCCACTTCTAATTATTTCTTTTAACACTGATAGCCCACAGATTTCTTTCCCTATGACATATACACTAACATATAACTGTAAGCGTTTGGTCTGTTGCCTCCTAAAGCTATTCCTTCTTCCCTTCTAAGAAAATTAGTTGTTTAGGCAGATAACCCTAACTGTATGTAGTTAACATAATAACTATTTTCAGTCAGTTGTTTGGTCATTTATTTGAATTCCTTGTGTGCTTCAGAATTTTACAAGTTGCCCGATTGCATATAGATTTTTATTGCATGTGAGAGGCAGAATCTTTCCTCATGCTGGATCCTTTGTAAGTAATCTTTATGAGAAGCTAATCTGGTCTTCTCAGAGGTAATTTGATACTTCATCTAAGAATTCTGCTTCTGCTTCTTTTACCAAATTAATCTTACTAATCAGAGGTTCTCCATTGTCATATAATCTTGACAATAATCCAGTTCTTGCGACTGTAATATTTTATATTGGATGGGGCAGAAGAGTGAGATGGCGCATGAAAAACAGAGAGATTGGATGTATCTTTAGTGAGCTTTCATGGAGTACCACAGGCAGGAAAAGGGCTGTATTCACATTTCCTCACCATGCCAGAGGTCTGCTGATATAAATAGAAGAGCACATGTCATAGTGAATGAAATAACAAATCATTACTAAGATATTACTTATGCTATTCTTCATTTCCTGCTTAGGTATTTAGATTTCTTATTTCAATATTATTCTATTAAAGAAAATATACTTCCTTTAAAGAAATCAAGTAGAATATCTAATGCAATCATATATACAGACAAATAGAGTAGAATGTGCAGACAGTTTTCTATTTCTGACTGAACGTGTGTCACTTAATATTAAAGGGCAAATATTGCACTTAACTTACATATCTGGACAAATTGATAGTATTTTAAACAAAACATCTTTGATCTTTGAGTTCTTTGTGTAACTGTGAAATGCAAAGTTTCCTAGTAAAAATAACAAAACACGTCACACATTACATCAGAAGGTCATAGAACTTGAACTCTGTGTGTTTCTCTTAAAGAGACTCTAATATATTGAAATCTTTCAGTTTTAATGCATATCAAAATCATTTATTTCTAAAGCCAAATCCCTGTATGTGTATTTGCATATATACTTTTATGATTAAATGAAAATATTATATGTCCAAGAAATAAATCATAGCTATACCTACTGCCTCAGGTATATTGATTATTCCTGGATCATTCTTTGTTTGAATTGGCACTACTAGAAGTTGAAATAATTTGTTAAGAGAACGTGTAAACATAGTGGTACATGTCTGTAACCCCAACACTAGGAAAGCTGAGGCAAAATGATACAATTTCAGGGACAGCCAGAGCTGCTGCATAATGAGATCATATCTTAAATCAAAAGTAGAAGAAAACAAAACAAAATAAATGTTCAATGTCGCCCTGTAAAAAGTATTCCCATTTTCACAAAGGACACTTTTTGCTCCTTGCCCTCCTAGGTCAATTAGTTCCCAGGGATCATGAGCATCTCGCAAAATGTCCTATAATGGTGGTGGGTCATCTGTCCTCTTGATCAAGGAGGCCGAGGAGATCCCACCAGATGGACTTGAACCAGTGTCCAGT
>NW_008347808.1:3960064-3983677 GCF_000622305.1 Nannospalax galili | reverse complement strand
GTGTGTGTGTATGTGTATGTGCCCGTGTCATGGCCCACGTGTGGAGTTAGAGGACAACTTGTGAGAGCTGATTCTCTTCTTCTACCACATGGGTCCTGGGGATAGAACTCAGGTCATCAGGCATGGTAGCAGGTATCTTTACTGCTGAGTCATCCTGCTAGCCCCACTAACTGATCTTTTATGTCTTATAGAGTTTATAATGAGTAAAAGATTATATAAGCGTAATAATTCATCTGTAAACCTAGAAATGTACAGCCAATTTTGAAAGAGATGTACCCTAGCTCAGAAAAATGTTATTGAATAGGTTAATGCTGTTGTAATGAAATGCTTCTTTTAATTAAAATAAAAAAAAGTATTCCCATTTTAAAATAGACTTTAAAAATGAGAAATAAAGTTTGTGAGAAGAGCATTTATTTCTTTTCTATTGTTTTCTCAAGTTCTGAGCAAGTGATACCAAATCTATGTTTGGTTCTCAGCTGATATATATTGCTCTTTCCTAACACTTGTTAATTTATAAAAGGAAATTTATATATATATATATATATATATATATATATATATATATATATATATATATATATATATATATATATATATATATATATATATATATATATATATATATATATATATATATATATATATATATATATATATATATATCCCTATAGACTCTGATTTGTGTCCCCAAATGTCTTTCAGTGTGGGTCCATCCACTGGGTCCACCAAGAGTCCCATTCCTGTAAGACACTGTCTCTCCCCCTCCCAGCCATCAATTGCCAAAATTCCTTAGGTTGAGTTGAGATTTCTTACTCACTTCCCCATGTCTATGCTGGCATTTTCTCTAATTTGAGCTTCCATAGGACTTGTGCATGCTGTCATTGCTCTGAGTTCATATGAGTAAATGACCAGCTGTCTGGAAGACTATTTCCTTGTGGTCATTCAGTCCCCTGGCTCTTGGAATCTTTCCACCTCCCCTTCCCCAATAATCTCTGAACCTTGGGAGGCAGAGGCTTGAAATAGGGGTCCTATTCAGAGATAAACACTCTGTGACCTCTTGATCTCTATGCATTGACTAATTGTGGGTTTCTGTGTTAATCACCATCTCCTGCATAAGGAAACTTCTCTGGTGGGAATTAAGAGATTCATTCATCGTAAGTGTAGAGGTTGCATTGAAGATGTGTCACTTAGGGGTAAACATTTCACGGACACTTATTCTCTGCATTTAACCAGTTCCAAAACTCTGTAATAGTCTCCATCTGTTGTAAAAAGAAGCCTTTTTCATGAGGGGTGAAAGGTACATTTGTCTGTAAATATGAGAATGCATATTTAGAATAAAGTAAGAAATTACGTGGGCCTAGGATATGGCAAATGTAGGTTTTTTTTTCAGTATCTATGACTGCACCAACTGTGTGTATTTGGCTGTTTATACTACCACACATGAGTTCTTTCCCACTGAGTGGGCCTTAATTCCAATCAGACAGCTGTTGATTACCCCCAAGATACTACTGCACCAATAGCACTAGTTTGCCAAGCCAGTCATTGTTGGTTATTAGGTTTTACAGATGGGTAGGACTATTGATTGGCTTTCTCCCTTGGCAGCTTGTATAGTATCTTCTGATACCGTGAGAGCTAGTCCTCGAGAAAGAGGCTCCCAGATCAGTTTCAGCTCCAGTGCTTCAAGTCCTGTCTCTAAAGTGTGGCCTGTCTTCAGCAACAGGATCTTACTCTCAAGTTCTGGAAGGCAAACAAGGGCTGTGGCAATAGTCTGTATTATTTTGGGAGTCTCTTGGACTACCCTGATCAACAACTCAGAGGGAGATTTTTCCTGCCTAGCACTGTGATTTTTGTTACATAACTAACCTTCAGCTATACACATGAGCTTGTGTATTTATTGTATGTGTATTTTTTCAGTAAGACTTTGAACTAATACACTTCTCTCTGGCTTTTCATACCATCTAAGCATTATTTATCTCTCCTCTCACTTCCCCATATAACCCTCCTTACTCTCTCTCCAGTTAAAGTACCCCCAATGTCCCCCATTTCCCCCATAATAACACCTGTATCCCTCTGCCTCAAGCTCCTTCTTCCCCTTATCCCCATATTTTATTTCCATTTTCCTGGATCCTGAGGTTACATCAGAAAGGATGGGACTTTTTATCTCAGAGGTATTTTAACTAAAAAAATAAATTTAATTTTTGACATATGAATGTGGTAACACCAGTACCCTGTCTGATCTCTATGGTAAGGTTTCTGATCTGGGGACAGTCTGTTAACTCTCTCACTACAAATAAGGATCCAGAAAATTTTTGTATTACTTTTCCATGCTTTGTATACCAAGTTACTACAAATAGTGACTTTAAAATAATACAAATTTGGGGCTGGAGAGATGGCTCAGAGGTTAAGAGCACTGACTGCTCTTGGAGAGGGCCTGGGTTCGATTCCCAGCACCCATATGGCGGCTTTGAACCGACCTTAACTCCAGTTCCAGGGGAATTTGAAGCCCTCTTCTGACCTCCGCAGCATTGTCGACATGGGTGCACTCATACACATGCAGGCAATACACTCATACACGTAAAATAAAAATAATAAATATTTTAAAAAAATAATATAAATTTATTATCTTACCATTAAGCAGGTCAAATTCTAAAATCAGCTTTATGGAGCTACAATTTAAACGTAGGCAGTCCTGCATCCCTCCTAGTGAGGAAACTTTATTCCTTGCCTTTGGCAGCTTCTATATGATACCCACTTTATTTGAGTCCTTGTCCCATTATGGAAACATCAGGATGAATATTCATGCACCATTTCTCTGATTCTCCCTCTTATGCATTCCTCTCTCATGTTAAATGATGTGTATGATTACACTGATCCTTGCAGAATGATCAGACAAAATCCTATCTCAAGGTCACTTGATTGACAACCTTAATTCCATCTGTATCCTTAGTTTCCCTTTCCCAAATAATATGGCGTGATGCTACTATGGCAACATTATAATTACCTGAATAAATAGCCTAGCTCTTTAAAAAAATTTTTTTGGTCTTTTTGAGACAGGGTCTCCCTGTCGCCCCAGCTGACCTGGAACTCACTATGTAGACCAGGCTGGCCTTGAACTCACAGAGCTCCACCTACCTCTTCTTCTCAAGTGCTGGGATTAAAGGCGTGGGCCACCACACTCAGCAAGATTTAAAAAAAAAATTTGTCTAACTTTCTTTTAATGTATAGTTTTTGAATTTGTGTGCATTTCATACAAAACATCTTATTCATCTTTATACTCTTTTCTTCCCCCAGTGGCACCTCTGATAGCCATCCCCACCAGATTTCATGTATTTTGTCATATATGTTAAGGCCTAGCGAGTCAAATTAGTGTACCCAGACATCCCTCAGTGCAAGTTCATCCACTGGGGTCCAGTCAACCTATCTAGAGTCTCTTCCTTAAAGAAGATCATCTCTCCCTCCCTCACCCAGCAGTAATCATCTGCCAATAGTTAGTTCTTTGGCTAAGGGTGGGGCCTGCTGCCCATTTCCCCAGTTCTATACTGGGTTTTTTCCAATTGAGTTTCCATGGGTCTTTTGCATGCTGACACCATTGCTGTAAGTTCATATGAGCAAAGTCCCAGGAGCCTGTAAGACTCTGTTTCCTTATGGTTATGCACCTCTTCCCTGGCTCTTACAATCTTTCTGCCCCCTCTTCTGCAATGGTCCCTGAGCCCTGGGCAAGTGAAGTTTAATATAGGAGTCCTGTCCACCTAAGACTTATTCTCTATGCTTTCGCCATTTGTGGGCTTTTGTGTTCATTGATGAGTGTTAAGAGATGCATTAGTATTCTCTCTACCCTTTGTTCCACTGTGTTCCATGAGCCTTAGGTATAGAGGTTCCATTGTAGATGTGTCACTTAGAGTTGGGCATGTCACAGACGCTTATTCTCTGTGTGTGACCAGTTTTGGAATTCTGTAATAGTCTCTCTCTGTTGCAAAAGAAACTTTATGATGACTGGTGACTGGCATACTTCTCTGTAAATATAAGGATCCATATTTAGCATATGGTAAGAAATTATGCTTATCTAGTGATATGAAAGACAAAAGTTTTCTCTAAAATCTATGACATCTCCAGCCATGTTTATTTGGCTATGTTTACAGTGCCACACATGAGCTCCTTCACATCGAGTGGACTTTAAGTCCAATTAGGTAGCTGTTGATTACCCCCAAGATAAAAGTGCCACTGGTGCACCAGTATAGTTTTCTGTGCTGGGCATTGATGTGGTTGTTAGAATTTAAAGCTGGGGGTTGGACCATTGATTTATTTTTTCTCTTAGCAGCATGCATAGTGTCCTCCAAAACTATGAGAGCTAGTCTTCCAGGAGGAGGCTTCCAGGTCGGTTCCAGCTCCATTTTTCCAAGTCCTGTGTTCGAAGTATGTCCTGTCTTTAGCAATATGACCTTACTTTCAAATTCTTGGAGGCAATCAGGGCTGTGATAATAGCCTGTGTAATTTTGAGAGTCTCTTGGAGTACCCTGATCAATAACTTAAAGTGAGGTTTCTCCTGTCTGGCACTGTTTCTTGTTATATATCCTTCAGCTATACACATGGACTCATGTAGAGATATTGTATGTGCAATTTTTTGTAGGATTTTACACTAACACATTTCCCGGGTTTTCACACCAGCTAAGCATTATTTATCTCTCCTCTCTTAGCTGGCATACCCCCATTTTCCCCATTTACCCTTGAACAGATAGCCTAACTTAGAATTAAAGAGTAGCTCGATATCAGAGGGTACTTCTTCCCCTAGAGATCTCTTGATACCATCTGTCTCCTGGAACTGTGCTGATGGAACTGTCTGCTGGAACTTTGTTTCTGGAGCTGTGTCCTGAGTCCAGCCCCACTCATAATTTTATTCAAAATGGCTTCTCTGCTTCATTCAGGAAGTACAAGCTTGGCTCCACCTAAAAGACCATCCAGCCTTTTTATCCCTAGTTCTAGAATATCTTGTTCATCCAAGATCATGCATCCTTTCCAGTCTCTACTGTGTTCAATGGAGATGGGGCTTTGATATGTTAATTCTCAAGCATACTCACAATCAGTCATTCATTCATTATCTTTTTTGGGTAGTATACCAAATTGAGGTTGCTAGGTAATGAGATCAGGTGCCCAGGTCAGAAGACACAAGAGCACATGGTTTTGCTGGGGTTAGTTAACAGTCATTAGTTCAGATTATGTCCATTTATAAAAGTCATTGCCACAATATAGCATATATGCTCTAAGAATTAGTTATCTTAGTTGTTGTCAGCTGTGGAATTATTATTCTGTTTTTAAAAGAACCTTTCTACTTAATTTATTGACTTCATTCCTGTGGCCTCTTTTTTAACATTTAGCCATATCTTTTTTAAAAAACATTTTATTTATTATTATTTTTTATGTGTACGAGTGTATTGCCTGCATGTATGTGAGTACACCTGTGTCATGCAGTGCCGTGGAGGTCAGAAGAGGGCTTCAGATTTCCCTGGAACTGGAGTTAAAGACGGTTTATAGCTGCCATGTGGTGATGGGAATTGAACCTCGGTCCTCTGCAAGAGCAGTCAGTGCTTGTAACCACTGAGGTATCTCTCCAGCCCCATTAGCCATATCTTTTACTATAATATTATAAAAACATTCTAGCCCTAACCCAGTTTCTTTGTGCAATCAGCTAATCTATCTGAAATGGATCAGGACCTACAGCAACCAATATACCCTCTTGATTTTTGCTGATAATCTTTGAGTCCCAGATGAACTATGCCTGAACACATCCTATGCATTACTGAGTACTGTTAGGCACTGGCACTGTGTCAAGTGGTAGGGATATTGGTGTGGAAGGGAAGAAAAAATTACCTCAATGAGCTCAGAATCTTATCAGCAGTTATGTTTCATATAATCATAACTTTTCCTCTCAAAACTAGAATCTTCTTGATCTGCACTGCTGAGAACTGGGTTATCAGACCATATAGGTGATCTGGCCATGGTGGTGTATGCTTGTAATCCAAGTATTGTAGAGGTTAAGGCAGCAGGATTGCAAGGTTGAGGCCAGCCTGTACTCTATACTGAGTTCCAGGACCGCTTGGGCTACATAGTAAGGCCTTGTTTCAAAAACCAAGGGCAGTAGCAACAATAAAAAACAAAACAAAACAAAATGATAGTATAGGCAATTAGAGAAAATAAATTAATGTCTCTCTCATAAGTAATATATGAAGCATATAAAGGCAAGATAATAACTTTGAGATAATGTAAAACCCCAGGTTTTCTTAACATTTACTAATGATGACTAATATCGATTGTGAATTTGATAGGCTCTAGAATTACCTAAGAGTTAATCTCTAGGCACATCAATGAGGGATTTTCTAGATTGGACTAATTCAGGTAGAAAGACCTACCCAAAAATGGATGGCACCAGAATCGTAGGCTTAGTTTCTGGATTGCATATAAAAGACAAAGTGAGCTGAGCACTAGCATTTATTTATTTTTCTGCACCTGACTGTGGATACAGTGTGAGCAGCTACCTCCAGTTTCTGGAGCATGACTTCCCCATCATGATGGACTGTTCCCTCAAACTGTGAGTCAGAATAAACTTTTCTTTCCCTAAGTTGTTTTTGTCAGAGTATTTTGTCACAGCAACATGAAAATAGCAGTTGTGTATAACATTTTCTGTTTGAATACCATTGCTTCTCCTTTTCTTTTGGGCCCTATTATTTATCTTCTGCCTTGATGTAAGAAGCCTATTCTGCTTTTCCTTAGAGTCATTTTACTGCCCATTTTGTCCCATCACTCCATCCTAGTCTCTGATTCCTACTATGTATATTGAATGCCTACTATACCCAGACACTAGGTTTTGTGGTTTCTGTTTATCTTGCTTCACCTTTATTTGTTTTATCTTCTTATCCTTTGTTGCGGGTTCTCCTCAGGCCAGCTGTGAAGACCCTGACATGGATCGGGTCCCCTGCCGATTAGTGGGGGGCAAGAGGTGCGGAGTCAACACACAGACACCGGGAGTCGGGTAGAAGCAAGCACTAGGCGAGGTGCTGCAGGCTAGTTTAATGCAGGAGGGGCAGGCCTTATATTTCCCTTTTCTCCGCCCCCAGTCTGTAAGCAGTCACCGGGCTTGTGAGCAGGGTATGGAGGTGCGGGCTCCTTTTCACAGGCTATTTGCAGACCAAGAAGTGAAGTGAATTCTTGCTGAATCCCAGGGCTCTGGGTCAGCACCATCTTTGGAGGCCTCCTGCCAAATTTCCACCCTTTTTCTTTAAAAATGACTGTCCAGCGAGAGCCTGTAGGCAGCTCCATCTCAGGATGACCCCAGGATCATGAACTGTGCCTGTCTTAGGTTGTCCTATTTGGGCATGAACCTTACCCGTCATTGGAGCATGGGCATACATATCCATGTCCTGGCTTAGGTTCAGCCCAACAGGAGCTTACTCGTCATTGACTACCAGTCCTCCAAGGGGTATCACCCTGGGGGATCAGTTGAGGTGGGGAATTATCTGTAGGAGGCCTCGTACATTTGTGCGAGCCAAGTCTGTCTGGCTGCATAGGGCGGGTTGAAATCATCTTCGTGCATTGCTCTGAAGGTCTGATACACCGAGTGATTGAATTTTTTTGACTGCAGGAACGAAGAACAAGGCATTTAAGAAGTAGAAAGAGAATAATAATTATGCCTGTCAGGAGTAGGTAAGTGACGAACCAAGATGGGTCAAACAGTGCTTTTAGATTAGACCAGATTTTCTCTAAGAACCCTGAATTGATGTCCAGCATGGGGGCATGGGTATAATTTAGAGCAATAATTTGATACAGGGTAACCCAAAGCCTGGGCTCTGAGTTCGGGGTGGATCAACCCTTATGTGAATTCACCAGGATGAGCCGAGAGGGGGGAGGTGCCGACGTGGCCTTTGGGACCATGTGGTGGAGTGTGCCTCCCTGATCTAACAAACTAGCCCAACAATAAAGATGACAGACAGGGTGGAGGGGACAAAGGAGGGGGCTACTCGCTTACCCTCGAGCAGCTGAAGAAACAGACAAATCCAGGGGCCTACTTACCAAACGAACCGAGGTTCTGGGTGTCACCAACACCATGGGCAGGGGTCCCTATTCAGGTGCCAGGTGTTGCGGGTTCTCCTCAGGCCAGCTGTGAAGACCCTGACCTGGATCAGGTCCCCTGCCGATTGGGGGGGGGTCAAGAGGCGTAGAGTCAACACACAGACACTGGGAGTCGGGTAGAAGCAAGCACTAGGTGAGGTGCTGCAGGCTAGTTTAATGCAGGAGGGGGCAGGCCTTATATTTCCCATTTCTCTGCCCCCAAGTCCCTTTAGTCAGCGTATCGTTTTTTGGTTGGTCCATGCCACGCAGTCTGTCAGCAGTCACTGGGCTCGAGAGCAGGGTACAGAGGTGTGGGCTCCTTTTCGCGGGCTATTTGCAGACCAAGAAATGAAGTGAATTCTCGCTGAATCCCAGGGCTCTGGGTCTGTGCCATCTTTGGAGGCCTCCTGCTACAATCCTTCACATATCTCTTTGCTGCTTGTTTGACTATCAGTTCACTTCCATAAAATCCCCTCCCACTGGCACACATTGTGGCTCTTCCAGATACAGGTAGCTTGTCGAGGTGATAAGAAATAAAAGGTTGCTCTTCTCTAGATCACAAGGCTATCATCTGAAAAAGTGTATTTATAGAATTCCCAAGTAGGAAAGATTTGCTCTTACATTTTTCTACCTGTATTCCTTTACTAGTTGCCTGGATCTCTAAGAAGGAATGTGTCTTTTAATTAATTACTAATCGTATTAGCCAGGATTCTCAAGAAGAACAGAATCAGTAGAAGGAATTAAAAGAATGAATTAAATAGCAGAATGAATTAAAAGGGACTATTTAGATTGGCTTACATGATATAGTCTAGGTTGTCCAACAGTGGCTGTCTTCATGCTGGAAAGGCTGAGAACCCAGCAGCTTCTCGGTCTATGAGGCTAGATGCTTCAGCAGTCCCAATCCACACTGAAGGCCAGGAGCATTCCTGGAGAACCACTGGTTTTCAATCCACATTGGAGGCTGAAGAAGCTGGGTTCTGATGTCAGTGAAAAATGACAGTGATAGCAGCATGGTAGATGAAATCACCAGGACAACACACAGGCAAGGGCAAAACGTCCTTCCCTTCTGGCCTGCAGCTGGAAGGTAGCACCCACATTCAGGATGAATCTTCTTATTACAGTTAACGTAATCAAGAAAATTCCTCACAGATGTTCCCAGAAGCTTTTCAAGTTGACAACAAAGATTAGCCATCACATTAGGGATATTCTCAAAGTCACAAAGCTTACAATTCAGTCCTGAACATAACAGTATCTATCTGTGTGTCATATATGTCCTGGGTATTCTGAATAATGGTGTAAGTAATTCATTGCCGGATACCTTTAATAAAATTCCACAGACTTTTCAAGTAAAAAGAAAGCAAAAATTAGAGAACAATAGAATTTATTGATTAAAAATTCTCAAGGAGCCTTACTGTAGTATGAGTGCACATTCTAAATTGGTTTCATGGGTTGATCAGTCTATACCTTCCATTCACAATTTTGCATTCCATAGTAAGTCTATTAATAAAATACTATACAGTACTGTAAAAAGAACTAATAGAGATTTGAAGTCTACAAATAAGGGATACAGTTAGCAATAAGAATTAATTTTCTAAGTTTTTTTTTTGTTTGTTTGTTTTGTTTTGTTTTTGAGATGAGGTCTTGCTGCATAGTCCAGGCTGGTCTTAAACCCACCATGTATCCCAGACTCACTCTGAACTCACTATGTTGCCTAAGCTAGTCTCAATTCTGCCCCTTTCCTGCTTCAGCCTCTTCAGTGCTGGGATTACAGATATGTGACATCATGGATGACTAACAAAAGTTAAAGTAAAGCAATAAATGTTTTACTCTTCTGTTATGACTCTAGATCCTGAATATATTTTTGTGATGCTAAGGATCTAAGACCCAAGACCTTCTGCATACTAGGCAAGTGTTCTACCACTGGGCTATACCCCTAAATCCATTGAAAGCATTGCTTGTTGTACCTATCACATGTCTCATCCAGGAGAATATTTTTCTCTATGAGAAAAAAAAATATGGCTATACTTGATACTCTTGTACAAATTTCTTCCCACATACTATCACAAAATATAGTTGCTGTGTATCTCTACACATAGCATTAATGCCACTCAGTTATATAAACTGACATGGAATCAACATAAGATCTTAAGAAGCAAATCAGCAGTAGTATTACATGAAAAGCAAATAATTTCTAAGATGCCTAAATCTTAGAAGAGAGTCCTCATTTAATGTATGTGGATCAGACTAGACAAAGGCAAACTGTTCCTTTCTCTGTTGGAGGATGTCTCCTATTCTTGTTGCCTTCCTTTGCTTCCCAGATGTGCGTGCTTTCCTGTAAGTGTAAGCTCTTCTTACCTGGGTAGGTAAGTGTTCATTCTTCAGGTCTCATTCATCTTTCTGATTCATTCTCATTAGTTCATGCTGTGGTTGCCCTCTAGTGGAGCAATTAACATTTTAGAACAAGGAAAAATATGTTAGCTATTTTGTCAGACTGTTTTATTATGTCTCCTTCATATCTTCCTACTTTGGGGATTCTGTTTAATTATCAAAGTTCTTTTTAGATATTGTAGAGGAAGAAAAAATATTTTTTCTTAAATTCTCATAAGTTCTTAGTTGGAATGGACTCTTGTAATAAAAGACAGAGTAATGCGAGAAAAATAAACATAAGCTTATGAACATGTATATTTCATATATACAAGAGAATACCCAGGGAATGAGTAGTTCTCAAAGAGATGTCTTCGAGTTGTGGCTGATACAGTATCTTAGACTGTTTTCAGAGAAATGACAAGACAAAAGGAAGGGACTTTGAGCCTTTAGGGGTAGCAGCTTGTGGCAAGGCAAATAACTAGCCAAAACCAGTTAGTAAACCTTGCTCATTCCTTTGGCACTGCCTCCTGGCTGACAAGAGTCCAAAGTTATGGTCAGTGAGTGGTTAACCTTTGTTCTCTCTGGTAGAGGGACAGTGGGATGGATAACTTTTGTCTGTAAATCCGTGTCCTGCTGTTAGATAATCAGGGAGGAGATAGGGCTTTGCTGCATCTGCTACTGCTTTTGTCTTTTCTTGTGGAGTGCTGAGGATTGAACCCAGGACCTCCTCACACATGCTATGCAAATATTCTACCACCGAATTTCTTTTCCAGTTTCTGTTTGTAAAAATTGCTTTCAGTTCTACAATGTTTCACAATTGGGATGACAAATTCTCTTCTCTCTTAGAACTGTAGTATCTGAGGCCAAGCCTCATTTCATTTTTCATGTGTGTGCGTGGTATATACGTATGAGTGCGTGTTTGTGCAGGTGCACTTGCCTGTGCCACGTGGACGGCAGAGATTTCGCTATTTGAAGCTGTATCACTCTCCACGTTTTAAAAATGATTTATTTTATATTTTATTTTATATGTATGTGTGTCTGAGTGTGCATCACATGTGTGTAGGTGCCCAGAGAGTCTGAAAGAGTATTGAATACCCTAGAATTGGATTTAAGGCAGTTGGGAGACACTTGATGTGGGTGCTGGGAACAGAACCGAGGTCCTCTATAAGAACAACAGGTATTCTTAACCTCTGAACCATCTCTCCAGCCCATTAGTTTTTGAGACAGGGTCTCCCATGGAACCAAGAGGTCAATATTTTGGTTAAGTTAGCAAAAAAGACCCCCACGATCTGCCCCCGCCAAACACTGTGTTTACAGGCACATGCTGCCATGCCCAACTTTTTAGATGGTTGCTGGAGATCCAAATGCAGGTCCTCGTGTTAGCATAGCAAACATGTTACCAACTGAGAAATCTCCTTAGGTCCCCAAACCTCATCTAAAACAAAACAGTTAATCACTTCTCTTTTTACTAATAGTTCTGTATTTTGCAGTTTCTATTATGAATTTTCTACTGTGATATAATTACTTCTGGGTTTATCTGTCCTGCTTCACTGTGAGCATCTCAAGGAAAGAGAATATTTCTTAATCTTCATTGCAAATCATATATACAGTCATATTTTCAATTTCCAGAATTTTAATTTAATGGAATATGGCTATAATCCATTATTCTATTACTCTCTGAAATATTTAGAAAATCCTCAAATTTGTGACAGAAACAATTACCATCAAGTTACTTGAATAATACTTAGAAATTTTCCACCATCAGAATATGTAGCAGAGCATTTAAGGCAGGGCTTGTCTTCAACAACTCAATCCTACCAAGGCTAGCCCATTAGACAATCTGTTTCACAGTGCTATATATGTGCTGGTATCTCTGGCTACCCTTTGTACATCAGCCACTTACCTTATGCCTTCTAGATTTTGAGAAGGCCAAATGAAGATACTGAAGTTTCCCTTCTCTGTTCTGTGTGGCTCTCCCGGTGGATACTCTACTCTCTGTCTTTCTTTTATCATTGTCCTGTTCAGAGTCTTTCTCCCCAAAGAGGCCTCTATCCTATTCAGTCCCTTGCTCCAGGCCTCTCCATAATTCGCCAGTCCTCAGGATAGGACCTGCTCAGTGTTATGTGTGGAGGCACCCGTAAGAGGAGATGCTGCTACCCTAGAGAAAGAAGCTAACACATAGCTTGCAAGTCAGTCCTAAGGGTTTCAACAGTAATCATCTGCACAATACCATCTGTTCTTCATTTTAGTGCCCAAGATGCAGCAAGTAACCTTGTGAATACTCATCAGTGGTCTGTGTGCTTCTCCCAATTGCTCAGCTTGACAGATGAATTACTTCCTGCAGAGGTGGATTACCTGATTTGGTGGCTCCAACCATCCAACCGCTGGTCAGGGTTCTAGACAGGGAATCTAATCTGTGAACCCTACAGATTTGTTTTCAGAATTAAGATTTAAATGATTAAAAGGTAATGATGGAGGGAGGTTGCCAAATTTAGCAGATAAAATACAAGTCACCCAACTAAACTTAAGCCGAATTAGGATTTGCACACGCCCCAAATAGCCATTGTTTATGTGAAATTCAGCTTCAACGAAAATCTCAAATGTAATGGCAATCAGTCTGGTGCCAGTTTCTTCAACGCTGTATCTTCATGCTAAGGGTTTTAGTATTTGGTATAAGAGCAATGAGAAACTACAGAGGTGTGTTATGAGCTAGATTAATCAAATGAATCTAGGTTTGTTACTTAGAACACAAAGGAAAGCCACTGCCATGGTAACACTGTTCAAGTAACCTCTTAGATGAGGAAAATCAAAGGTTGAGGGTGCATATTTATAAAGCTTTCAGAATCTGGGTTAGGCAGTGCTTTGTTGGGACCTGCATAATTAAGATTGGACAAAATGATGCAATTTTTGTATCAAAATTATATCACAGCTAGTGATTTATGATTCCAAGGGCTTTGAAGTAAAACTTTGAAGAGCAGTAACCAGGCATTTGATAAGCTCATTTGAGAGATATTCTGAGAAGTGACTGTTTACCCAGATGAGAGCTACATGATAGTTTGTTCATCAGATAAATGGATTTCCAGGAAGTTTCTGACACAAAGCTGCTTGCAACTTCTACCAACTGGCAGGAATTTCCTGGAATAGTAATTCTAGTTAATGCAGAGAATTAAACAGTAAACTCATACTCTTAGAGACAGTAAATTGTGTGGGTGCCTTTGCTTTGAGCTCTTACTCTCTAGAGCTTATTTTTCTGCCTGAGGTGCTTTTCAAATAATTTGTCTTAATTGTTCTTTCAGTCTCAGTAATTTTTCATGCTATCTTTAATCTAGAAGGTCCTAACGTTTCTATTTATTATGTAAGTCCAACTAAACAAGCATGCATGTCTGTAAAACTTATTTTGTCTTATTTTATTTGAACTTGAAGTAATAGAAAATAATGTATAGACTGTCAGTCCATTAGCATAACATTTTGAAGAAAGTGTAGGTCGTGGGTCTATTCTATGGGCAACTTGCCAGATCATCTAACTGTACCTGCAACTATGCAGGTACTATGTACATTCTTTTGTGAATTATTTGTTCAAGTTTTTTTCCCAGATTTTAATCAGGCTTTTAATATTGTTAAGTTTTAAGTGTTCTTTATGGATAATATTTACTGGAAATTTTGTTTTATAAAATGCCTTTTCACTTCACTGATGGTTTCTTCTGATGCACAGACGTTCTAGATTCTGATATAACCTACTTTGTTTTCTTTAGTTTACTGTGTTTTTGTTATGCAAGAAATTCATGTCAAATCCAATGTCTATGAAGTTTTTCTTTTATGTCTTTTTGTTAGAGACGTATAGATGTCTTTCATATAGACCTTCAATCCATTTTGAGTTCATTTTTGTAGATGGTGTCTGGGAAAGGTCCAACTTCTTTTGTTTGTAGATAATGTCATTTATTAAAAAGACTGATTTTTTTCCCCTCGAATGATCTTAATACCTTTGTTGAAAAAAGTTTCACCCTATACATGAAAATTTATTTTGAACTGTGTACTATATTATATTGTTCTGTGTATCTACATTGTTTTGATTCTTCTACACTGTTCAAGAAGTAAATTTGAGAGTTTATAGGGGCAGATAAGTAAGGGGAGTCATCATGAGGTTTATGTGAGTCATACAGAAGGTTGGAGATGTGTGCTATATGGAAGAGTGGGGTGATCCTTTGAAATTATTTGTTTTTCACAGCACAAAAAGGCCAAGGGGATCTCCCAATCATTATTACTGTTTACTTGGAGTGCAGGGTTCAGGCCAAATTCAACAAATTGCTGTACTTAAGCGAACATTTTTCTTTGCTTAGATGTTGAACATAAAATGATTTGTTGTTTTTCTATTTAGATGCTTAAATGAGGGGGGAATCCCATTTGGGTTTAAAATATTTTATTTATTATATTTTTAACTTTTTATGTGTATTTTCTGCATGTACGTAAGTGCACCTGTGTCATGCAATACATGCAGAGGTCAGAAGAGGGTGCTAGGTCCCCTGGAACTAGAGTTATAGATGATTGTTAGCCACCATGTGGATTCTGGGATCTAAATCCATGTCCTCTGCAAGAGCATCCAATGCTCTTAACTGCTGAGTCATCTCTCCAGTCCCCATTTTGGTTTAAACAGTTATTTTTTTAGTAACTCTACAACCTATTTTCTCAACTAAGTACATTGTAAATGTTCTGTACTCAGATTATTCTCTGCCTTCTAAAACAATGTTGTGTGACTTAGAATAGATTTTTAAAAATGTATGTGGGGATCCTACTGATTCAGTTTACAACAGAAAAATGTTCCTAAAGCTACATTTTTATAATTGAAAAATCTTACACATACTGATGTTTATATATATTCTCTATGCAGAAAAATCTGTAGTTATTTCATGTCATTCTGAATATTTTATTGTTTCTTGGGCTTTAAATGAACAGTTCCTAGGAAGACTGTCTTAAATTCTTCTCATACTAAAATTCCATTTTCTCCCCCATACTGAATCATAGAAACAATAGGCGTGACTGTATTTTCTTTTTTGAGGGGATGTATTTTATTTATTGTATTTTGGGTTTTTAGATAGGGTCTCCTGTAGCCCGCGGGCCTGGAACTCACAGAAATCTACCTGCCTCTGCTTCCTGAGCACTGGGATTAAAGGGGTGTGCCACCACACCCAGCATCTCACTGTATTTTCTTTTCAAAGACATATTTACTAGCTGTACAATCATTTTTTACATGCCTCATTTAAATTGTTCTTGAATTTTGTTTCGTGTTATAAAAATTACTTTTGGAATGATGTCAGTTTTTCTTTAAGAGCAAAGGAGCAACTTTTGTCATTTGAGACCCCCTCACTTTTTTTTTTTTGAGACAGGGTCTCCCTGTAGCCCCAGCTGTCCTGGAACTCACTATATAGACCAGGCTGGCCTTGAACTCACAGAGATCTGCCTGCCTCTGCCTCCCGAGTGCTGGGATTAAAAGCATGCACCACCATGCCCGGCTAAACTCCCTCACTTTTAATTGAGTTGTAATTGATAAATAGATTAATAGATATGATATTTACATTTTAAAATGAAAACATTTTCTTGTGGTAGGACCAAGACCTTCTACATGCAAGACAAGTACTATACTGCTAAGTACTATACTGCTAAGCTATATTGCAGGATTAGAAAGTTTTTTTTAATTTGTTTTTATTGAATTTTTGTGTATTTCATACAGAACATCTCAAAAAAATTTGCTGGGTGTGGTGGTGGTAGCCTTTAGTCCCAGCACTTGGGAGGCAGAGGCAGGGCTCTCTGTGAGTTCAAGGCCATCTGGGGCTACAGGGAGACCCTGTCTCAAAAAGACCAAAAAATTTATCTTATTTCTCTTTATACTCCTGTCCCCACTGGCACCCTCCCATAGCCCCCCCACTGGAGCCTATATACCCTGTCATCCTTGTTAAAGCCCACTGTGTCAAGTCAGTGTCCCCAGACATTCCCCAGTGCAACTCCATCCACTGAGGTCTAGTCAGCCTGTCTAGAGTCCCTTGTTTTAGGAAGATCATCTCTTCTTCGCCTATTAGCAATCATGTGCCAATATTTCTTCAGATAAGATTGGGATCTGTTGTTCATTTTCCCAGTTCTATGCTGGATTTTTGTCTGCCTGAGTTTGCATGGGACTTGTGTATGCTGACACCATTGCCAGAGAATCATATGAGCAGGTTCCCAGGAGCTTGTAGGACTCTGTTTCCATATGGTCATGCATCTCCTCCCTGGCCCTCACAATCTTTCTGCTGCCTCTTCTGTGATGGCCCCTGAGTCTTGGGTAGGTGAAATTTAATAAAGGGGTCCTGTCCAAGGACCAACATTCAGCAGACTCTTGATCTCTATGCTTTGACCATTTGTGACCTTTTGTGTTCCTGGCCCCCCACTACATTGAGGGAGGTTCATTAATGAGAACTGAGAGATTCATTAGTGTCCTCTTCTTTACCCCTGTTCTATGTTCCATGAACCTTAGGTGTAGAGGTTGCATTGTAGATGTACCACTCAGGCCTAGGCAATTCACAGACAATGTCTGTGTGTGACCAGTTGTGCTACTTGGTGATAGTCTCTGACTGGTGCAAAATGAGCTTCTTTGATGAGTGGTGACTGGGATATTTGTCTGTAAATATAAGGATACACATCTTTCTCACAAAGTAAGAAGTCACATTAGTCTAGCGATGTGACAGTCTTGGGGTTTTCTTTAAGACCTATGACCACACCGGCCATGTGTATTTGGTTATATTTACAGTACCACACTTGATTTTCCTCCCATTGAGTGGGCTTTTAATTCAATTAGATAGCTGTTGATTGCCCCCAAGATAAAAGTGTCACTACTGCACCAATGACATATGCTGTGCTGGCCATTGATGTGGTTATTTGGTCTTGAAGCTGGTGTTGGACCACTGATTCATGTTTTCCCTTGGCACCATCATAGCACTCTCCAAAGCTATTGGAGCTAGCCTTCAGGGGAAGTGGTTGTAGGTCAGGTGCAGCTCTATTGCTCCAACTCCTGTGTCTGAAGTATGTTCTGTCTTCAGCAGTAGGGTCTTACCTTCAAGTTCTGGGAGGCCATCAAGGGCTGTGGTAATAGCCTGAGTAATTTGGGGAGTCTCTTGGGCCACCCTGACCAACAACTCAAAGGAAGGTATCTCCTGTCTGGCACTGTTTCTTGTTATGCAGCATTTAGCTATACATATGGACTCATGTAGAGATATTGTATGTGTAATTTGTCATTAGGTTGTTGGACTAATATGATTCCCTCTGGTTTTTTTTAAACTAATTTTTTAACTAGAGAGTCTCTCTCTCTCTTTCTCTGTCTCTCTCTGTCTCTCCCTGTCTCTCTCTCTCTGTCTCTCTCTCTGTCTCTCTCGCTCTCTCACTGTCTAACCCTTCTATTATGGTTTCCCCATTTAAAATGTATATATATTATCTGCAGTCCAAATGTGCCCTTCTGACCCTTGTAGTCACAGTTCCTCCAAAGGAGTTGTTACGGCTTTGAAAGGTACACATTAGCTTTGCTATACTTGATCTTAGCCAAAAGGCCAAGAAGAAATTAGATTAGCTTTCCTCATGTTTGTTTTTAGATTATAGTCATACAGTGTATACTCTTGTGTCTCATTCATATATTATCTGCAGTCCAAATGTGCCCTTCTGACCCTTGTAGTCACAGTTCCTCCAAAGGAGTTGTTACGGCTTTGAAAGGTACACATTAGCTTTGCTATACTTGATCTTAGCCAAAAGGCCAAGAAGAAATTAGATTAGCTTTCCTCATGTTTGTTTTTAGATTATAGTCATACAGTGTATACTCTTGTGTCTCATTCTTTCACTTAACATTAAGTTTGTGTGATTCATCTATGTCATTGTGGGTGGTTGGAGTTAACTCATTCATATTCTCTTTCTTTCTCATTCTGAGACAGTGTGTTGCTATTTAACTCAGGTTGGCCTTGAACTTGAGCCAATCTTCTTCTCCCAGTCATCTTCTTCCAGACTCAAGAGTGGTAGGACTATAGGCATTTGCCACCATGCCCAGTAGTTTACTCAGTCTTAATGTTGCACAATATTCAGAAATATTTAAATGCCATATTTATCTGTTTTATGTTGATGAGCATTAATATTGTGTTGATTTCTAATTTGATATTAAATTTTTCTCTGCAATGTGGCTTTAACCTCTAGCACTGTCTTAACGGGAACTAGAAGATTTAGTTTGGGAAATGTATAATGTACCTGTCCTGGGATGCTTTTATACCTGCTATAACCAAGACTACAAACCAAGCTTGTGTGTGTGTGTGTGTGTGTGTGTGTGTGTGTGTGTGTGTGTATTCTCATATCCCAGGCTGACCTCAAATTCCCTTTGTAGTTAAGGATGACCTTGAACTCTTGATTCTCCTGCCTCCACTTTCCCAGTCTTGAGATTGTTAGCATGTACCACCACACCTAATTTATGCTGGAGATGGGACACAGGTTTTTATGCATGCTCAATAAACATTTTACCAACTGAACTCTACTTCTTTATCCAGGAAAAGACCTTAATGCCTAGTTGTGGGACCTATGACTGGGTATCTAACTCACAGGAATTTCATTTGTACTGGAACATGCCATGTGGCTTTTGTCTGACCTGTGTCTAGTGTAATCTTGCTAACACAGCCACTCCAAGAGAGCATTAATTAGATTAAAGTTAAAGTTAACCATGGGTGTGACATTATGGTGAAACAGAGGGGAGGCATCATAACTCAAACCTTGAAATAACAAAAACAGTTTCCTAAGAGAACATGGGTACTGATGAGGACCATTGGTTGCTGGGGGAATGTGCTCAATCTATAAGTAGATGTCAGTTTGTCCTGTGGGCTGAAGCCTTTGTTAGGGTCCCGGTCAATACTGAAGCAGGTTTCACAAAGATTTCAAATTGATGGGTTTAAAGCAAGCAGCTGCAAGTTCCATGTGATGGTCACACTGATGGAGGGAGGCTATCACTGGAGAAGTGGGGGGTAAGTGGGGTGAATCACATAGTATATATCTGTTATCCCATAGGAAAGTGATCGCCAGGAGGTAGTTGTATGAGGTAGATACCTGGACTACATTAGGAACTTGGAGGACATGGAGAACTGGAAGTTATATCAGAGGTGAAGTGAGCCCTGCTTCTGTTATCCAAGGTGAAGCGAGCCCTACTAAATGTTATACTCCTTCTATAATTCTGTTGTATAACATTTTCATATCCCTAGTATGGATTACCACCAGTATTCAACTTTCTGTTAGTATAAGTTTTTCTTTTCTGAATATTCATAAAATGGATTATATGATATTGGTTTTATTTGTGGATTCTTTCACTTAGCATACTGTTTTGTAAAACATCGGTGATATACCCATGCATCAGCAGTTCATTCCTTCTTGCTGATAAATGAAATTCTCTTGTATGCATGTGTCACAAATTGTTCATCAGTTTACGAACATTTTTATTTCATCTAGTTTGGGATTACTTTGAATAATGCTGTTCTAAGAGTTTGAGTCTAAGTATTTGTGTGCACATATATTTTAATTTTTCTTGGGTAGGTACCTTGGAGTGAAATTACTGGGTTGATTAATAAATTTATGCTTCCGCTCTTTGAGAAACACAAAACCATGTTCTAAAGTAGCTTCACCAATTTCCATTTCTACCAGTGGTGCATTAAGGTTCTTGTTTCTCCACATTCTCACCAACATTTACTATAGCCTATCTTACATTTATTATGAGCATTCAAGAGAATCTGAACTGATATCCCACTGTGGCTATAATTTGCAGTTCCTACATGACTGATAGTACTGTGCATTCTTCATGTCATTTTTAGCCATTTGTGGATCTTTTAAAAATGCTTTATTATTTTTATTTTATTTTATGTGTATGAGTGTATTGCTTGCATGTATGTAAGTGCACATGTGTTGTGTAATGCCCGAGGAGTTTAGAAGACAGTATCAGATCTCTTGGACTGGAATTACAGACAGTCATTAGCCTTCATGTGGGTGCTGGGAATCTGCAAGAGCAGCCAGTGCTCTTAACTGCTGAGCCATTTTGCCACCCCCCCCTTTGTGTATTTTATTTGGTGAAATGCCTGATCATTTATTTTGCCCATTTTTTCACTGAGCTATCAGTCTTCTGATAAGAATTATTTTATTAAATAGGTGTTTTTCAAATGTTTTTAACAGTTGGTTGTTGACCCTTTTGAGTTCTTAATCATGACAGAAGTGTTACGTTTTTTAAATCTATTGAGCTCTAATTTATCCTTTTTCCCCCTCTTATGAACTTATCCTATTCTAAGGAAATCGTTGATAAATCCTAATTCTTATAGAGTTTTTTTTCTAATGTCTTTCTGTCATTAAAAAAAAAAACACACAGCTTAAGCATATACCTCATTGGTATATAGAGTACTTGCCTGGTATATGAAAGGCCCTAGGTTTAATCCCAAGTACCAGCACAACAAAACAAAACAGCACTACAGAAACAGTGACTTGAATTTGCATTGTCAATACCTTCATGATGAGATTACACACTGTTCCACTAGAGGTTTCTCTTGAAAAGTGAAGCTCCAAAGCCTCTAGACTCTGTTCCTTTTTCTGGCTGCACTGGCACCCCGCCCCATGCAAGGGGTGCTCTCCACACTCCCCTGGATCATGCTGTAATCAGGAAAACAGACTGCTCTGGGCGTAAAGAAAAAAAAAACTGTTTAAGTTTGTGATCCTTGTAGATAATTTTTGTGTTTGGTATGATTTGAGGGTCCAGGTTCTTTTGTTGTTGTTTTTCAGGACTTGGTATTGAACATAGGGGATACTGTAAATGAGTCTAGGCAATTACTCTGACCCTGACTTATATTCCCAGACCTTACTTGTTTTATCTTTATTTTAAATTTAATTTAATTAAAATTTTTTTTTTTTGTCTTTTTGAGACAGGGTCTCCCTGTAGCCCAAACTGGCCTGGAACTCACTATGTAGACCAGGCTGGCCTCAAACTCACAGAGATCTGCCTGCCTGTGCCTCCAGAGTGCTGGGACTAATTTTTTGAGACAGAGTCTGACTATGTAGCTCAGGCTGGTCTGGGATTCTCAGTCTTCCTGCCTCAGACCCCTAAGTGCTGGGATTACAAGCTTGTGCTACAACAGCTGACCCTAAATCCTTTTTGCATTAAAATGATCAGATTGTCTTAGCAGCATGCCCTGATTGCCTTGCTTTGATCTCTTTTGAAAGAGTTAATTAACTGTAAATAGAAGGACATATTTCTGGGCTTTTACTTCTGTGCTCCTAATTGATGTGTTCATCTTTACATAAATAGGTTTTAAAGTTAGAAAGTAAAAATCCTCTAACTTTTTCCTACCTTTTCAAAATTGTTTTTGCTATTGTGGGTGTTTTCATTCATATTTAATTTAAAGTTCTTCTTGCCAGTTACAATAAAATAGCGTGTTAGAATTTTGATGGGAACTGTATTGAAAATATAAATTAATGTTTTGAAGAATTGCCATCATCACCCTTTCACTTCATGAAAATGGAATATTTCTCTATTTAGAACTTTAATTTCCTTTTGCAAAGTCTCCTGATATTCAGTGTACAAAATTTTTACTCCCAAATATCTCATTCATTTTTTTTTAATTTTGGAAAGAGAATTTCCTTTTTTAATATTTATTATTTTATTGTAACTTTTATTTTATTTTATTTTATTATTTTATTTTATGTGTATGAGTGTATTGCCTGCATGTATGTGAGTGCACCCGTGTCGTGCAGTCCTGCAGAGGTCAGGAGAGGGCTTTGGATTCCCCTGGAACTGGAGTTAAGGACGGTTCGTAGCCGTCATGTGGGTGCTGGGAATTGAACCCGGGTCCTCTGCAAGAGCAGTCAGTGCTCTTAACCGCTGAGCCATCTCTCCAGCCCCAATGTCTCATTCTTTAGCTCATGAATCTCATTATTAATTTCATTTTCATATTGTTCATTACTCGTGTATAGAAATACAGTTGCATTTTTTTCACTGTAGAGCATCAAACACAGGGCTTCATATATGCTAGCTAAGTGCTCTACCACAGAATGAAACCTAGCAATTGATTTTTATATATTGACCTTGTTTCTTATGACCTTGATTAATTCATTTATTAAGTCTAAGAGATTGATCTGTGTGATTTGTTAAAGGATTATTTATGTATCGGATTATCCCATCAGAAAATAAAACATAATGGCTGGAGAGATTGCTCAATAGTTAAGAGTGTTTGCTGCACAAGCTTGAAGACTGGAGTTTCGATCTTAGCACCCATGTAACAGGCTGGAGATCCCTGCAAATGCATATAATCAAAGCACCAAGTGGGATAGAGACAGGAGGATGACTGGAACTTCCTGGCTTACATCCTAGCCTAGAAGGTGCTAGCCTTAGGTTTAGGGAGAGACCTGCCTCAAGGAAATAGGCAGAAAGTGATAGAGGAGGACACTTGGCACCCTTTTCTGGCCTCCACATGTGCACCCCCCCACACATGTGTATAAATGCTCACATGGGCACATGTACACACACACACAACAAATAAATACAAATAAATAAATAACTTCTAAAAAGGAAATAAAGTATAATATGAGGAATTTAAAAGGCAAAAGTGGACATTTTTATCTTTTCTAAACTCTTGGAAAAAATAATTTATTCTTACACCATTACGTCATTTATTAGGGGAGAAAGTTCCCCTCTAACTCAAGGCTATTAGCATTTTTTTTCTTATCACACATGGATTTTGAATTATAAATGAAGAGATGATATTGTCATTTTTATCTTTTATTTTATTAATATGCTTTACTGCATTATTGAATTTTCAAATCTTAAACCAGTCTTTTGTAACTGGATAAATCCCAGTTGGACAATATTAAGCTCCTTTATGTATTTTAGATTTGTTTCCTATATTTCACTGAAAATACTTAAAATAAATATTGGTCTATGCTTTTTCTTGTGATACATTTTTCTGGCTTTGCTTTAATACTGCATTTGAGGAAGGAGTTGGGATATAGTCTGTACTCTGTTTTCTGGAGTAACATGTTGATTATTGAAATTTATTCTTTTTTGTATGTTTGATAAAATTTATTTGTGAAAATTTCTGGGCCTGGAATTTTCTTCATGGCGAGATTGTG
>NW_008347808.1:3945134-3959874 GCF_000622305.1 Nannospalax galili | reverse complement strand
TATATATATAGAGAGAGAGAGAGAGAGAGAGAGAGAGAGAGAGACTTTTTAAAAAGTGTGTGTGTGTATGTGTGTGTGTATGCCACATGTGTGGGGCATCAAAGAGGCCAGAAGAAAGTGTCAAGATCCTAGGAGCAGGAGGTTCAGGCAGTTATGAGCCAGCCACTGTATATGGGTGCTGGGAACCAAATTTCAGTCCTCTGAAAGAGCTGCAAGTGCTCTTAACTGCTGAGCCAGTCTCTCTGTCCCCCATATTTGTATTTTTTTCAAGTATATCATGTACTTTGATCACATTCACCCTTCACTCACTACACTCTCTCCCACCACTAGTTCTCTTGCTCGTCCCAAATAGTCTCTTCTATTTTCATGTTATATATGTGTATACATACATGATAAATTATCCCTGTTTGCAGATTATGTGATCATATACTGAAAAGTTCCTGAAGACCCCACCAGAAAACTCTTAGATTAAGACTTTCAGAAAAAGTGCCGGGATGAAAAATCAACATACCAAAATCAATGCCTTTTCTATGTATCAGTAATACACATAAGGAAAAAGTTAGGAAAATAATAATATTCACAGTAGCCTCAAACAAAATATCTAAGTTTAAACTTAACTAGGGAGATAAAAGCCATCTAAAATGAAAATGATAAACTTTGAAATAACTGAAGAAAACACTAGAAGATAGACTTCGTATATTCATGGATTATAAGAATTAATATGGTGAAAATGTCAATATTACAGAAAGTAATCTACAACTTCAATCCTCATAAAAATTTTAATAACAGTTTCTGTGCAAAATTGCATTGGATTTTTGATGGGGATTGTGCTGAGTCTGTAGATTACTTTTGGTAGGATAGTCATTTTCACAATATTAGTCCTACTAATTCATGAAGACAGGAGGTCTTTCCATCTTCTGGTGTCTTCTTCAGTTTCTCCAGTGTCTTAAAGTTTTCATTGGGCAAATCTTTCACTTCCTAAGTTAGATATATTTTAAGATATATTTTGAGGCTATTGTGAATGGTATTGTTCCCCTAATTTCCTTTTCACTTTGTTGTTTGTATGTAGGAAGACTACTATTTTTTGTGTTAACTTTTTTCTGCTACTTTGCTGAATGTGTTTATCAGCTCTAGGATTTTTCTGATGAATTCTTTAGAGTCTTTTATGTATAGAATCATATCATCTGCAAATGATACTGTTATTTTGACTCCTTTCATATTTATATCCCCTTTATCTCCTTTTTAAAATTTGCATGTAAATAGATGGCCCTGGAAAGAATCATTTTTAGTGAGGTAACCTAGATCCAGAAGGCAAACATTGCATGTTCTCTGTCATATGTAGATGTTAGCTTTGAATCTTTTTAATATTTTATTTATTATTTTTATTTCATGTGCATCAGTGTTATGCCTGCGTGTATGTAAGTGCACCTGTGTCGTGCAATGCCCGTGGAGGACAGAAGAGGCTGTCGGATTCCCTGGAACTGGAGTTACGGACAGTTGTTAGCTGCCATGTGGGTGTTGGGATTCAAACCCAGGTCTTCTGCAAGAACAGCCAGTGTTCTTAACCGCTGAGCCATCTCTCCAGCCCCCACTAGCTTTGACTCTTTAGATATGTGTGTTTCAATTGGAACATCCACAGAGGCCAGGAAACTCATAAGGGACCATGGAAGTGGGAGGATCTTTCAGTGGAGTGGAGACAGAATGCAGGTGTTACAAAGGGGGAATCTGGAACAATGGGGAAAGAAGAATTAAGTGAGGTGGGGAATAGAAAGGCAGGATAGAGGAGGGAGTATGGGGAAGGATAACTAACACTAAAACCTTTGAAAGTCATACGGAAGCCTACTTCTATTGAAGCTTCCTAAAATATATACATATATGAAAAAGTGTGTGATGAGTTACCTATGATGAGGGGGACAATGCCCCTTCTAGATACCATAGGCTAGCAAATAAAAAGCCCAGTGCCAGAATGGGTTGTCAGTGTTTTTGAGTTGTTGGTCAATGAGGTCATAGACCCCTGAACATTGTCGGCTATTGCCACTGCTCTTGGTTACCCTCCAGAACATACTTGTGTGATAGAACATGGAGAAATTCAAGCTTGTACTGACCTGAAGACTTCATCCTTACTGGTTAGCTTTCATAGTGCTGAAAGGTGTTATGCATGCTTTCAAAGGACAAAATTAATCATCAGTCTTACCCTGCTTTGAACCCTGTGGGCTACAGTAATAGCTGGTCTGGCAAAATATACCCACTGGTGCAATAATGTCACAAATTTTAAGGTGTTGTGGAAGTAACCAGCTACTTTCTAATTGGACTTAAGGCCAACTCCACAAAGAGGAACCTATGCCTGGTACCATTATTGTTTCCAAGAATTCGTGGCTAGGTAGATCATATGTCCAAGGTGAGAATATATTACTGTTATTCTGCTAAATGTACATAGTATTAAATCAACATATAATGATTTATTGCTATACCCATAGATTAGTGTATCTGTGATCAAAAAGTTGCTTCCTCCAAATAAGTTATACAAGTTATATATTGAGTTATGCACATTAGCATCCACTTTACTCACATACATTAAAGAAATAGTGCTGAATGAAGACCAATTAACCTTCATTTATCCCAGGAATGGTGTCAATGCCAATTATATACTGCATCTAGATTTTAATCCATGGATTAACAGGTGTAACAGAACTCTTCTATAGTTTTGCAACTAAATTCAGTCTATTTCCCCTTATTTTTCATTGCATCTATTTATAATATATAACACTGTGCTTTGATATATATGTGTATATACTATATATACACACAATGAAGTAATTACTACAGAAAATTATTATATCTGTTCTCTCACATAGTTATCGTTTAAAAATTCTTTTGTGGTAACTATGCCTAAAATGGTCTTTCATAGTAAGTGTCCACTATACAATATATTTAAAAGTGTCATCCTCATGCTGTATATTTAGTCTCTAGACTTAATTATCTCAGAGTATTATATCTTTTTATTCTTTGATTTCTTTTCACTCTCTGCCCAAAACACTACAACTTTTGGTCATTATCTTTCTATTCTATGTTTCTTTATTTTTTAAATTATTTATACCCCCAAAAGCTTCCTCATAGCAAAGGAAACAGTAAAAATGAAAAATCATCCAATGGAATGAGAGAAAATATTTTTACTATATATGAAATATTTTAATATCACATGTTAATATTCACAATATAAAAGGAAATTAACACAATTCAATAGCAAATAAACACCAGATAACTTGAATAAAAATGGGCAAACAATCTGTGTAGTTGTTTCTCCAAAAATAATATTAAAATGTCCAATACCTATATAAAAAATAGTTCAACAGCACTAATCACCAGATAGTTGCAAATCAAATGCACTATGAGATACTATTTCAGATCTGTTAGGATTGATGTTATCAAAACGGCAAGATATAGAAATTATCGATGAAGATGTGTTGAAAAGTGAGCCCTCAAACATTCTTAGTTAAATGTAAACTAGTACAACCACTATAGAGAACAGTGTCGAAGTTCCTAAAGTAATTAAAACTAGAACTAGTATATGATCCATAACCCAATCCCTCTTCTGGGCATATACCCCAAGAAATGAAACCATTATCTCATAAAGATAGTTATACTCCCATCTTCATCGCAGCATTACTCATAGAAGCTGAAATATGGAAACAACCTGTGTGTCTAACAATGGCGACTAAGTAAGTTGGCACCTGCTCTGTCTGTTCTCTCCCCCTTTCTTTCTCTCTCTCTCCCTACCCCCTCTGTCCCTCCATCCTGTCCTTCTCCACTCCCTCCCTCCCTCCCCCTCTCAGTATATCTATCTATGTATATAGTTGAATCTGGCTTTATTATTTGCATATATTTCTTTATTTGAGTGTATGAGCACATGAGTGCCAAATGCATGCACATGTGGCGGTCAGAGGACAAGCGGGTCCTTGAAAGAGTAGGTTCTTTCCTACCACCATGTGGGTTCTGGGGATTGAACTCAGGTCTTCAACTTTGGCAGTAGGTTCCTTTACCCACTGAGCCATCAAGCCTGGTTAAAATCGGTGAGTCTTGAAACAAAACAAGAAGACATGAATGTGAGAAAGGGACCTGCAGCTAACAAATCAGGAAATACTCTTTGTAGCAACATAGATGAAACTAGAAGACGTTATAGTAAAATATGGAAAAAATTCAGGTATAGAAAACCAAATAATGTATGATCTCACTTTTGTGTATAATTTGAAGAAGTTAATACTTTTTGGTTAAATCAGTATAATAGACGATCTCAAGTATAGACTTTTAAATTATGAACACATCCTAGGTATAGTTTGAAAAGCTATTTTTTTTGTCATTTTGGAGTCAGAATCTTCAGATATCAAAATGCTATTTATAACTTAATTTTATTCTTTTTATGCAAGTGTTGTGTATCTCTCAGGTTTACTTACCCATTATCAGAAATGGCTATATTTCACTAAAGTCCATGACTTAAACAAATTCTTATTTTGCAAAGATTTAGAATAAAATATTAACAGATTTTAAAGAATTGGTGATTTTTTTAATCTTTAGATGTTTTAAGTAACAAATACTCATTAACTTAAAAGTACACTTTATTAATTATAACTATGTAATTTGTTCAAGTGAAATAAAGTACATTTAATTATGTGATTATCTTCTTTGAAATCTAAAATAATGTCTATGATTCAGATGAATCGAGTTCTTCTCTTGACTAAATAGCTTAATTCTGATTCACAATATAAAAACATTCCTAGATAGGTGTAATTCATGCTTGTAGTTCTGGCACCTGTGTGGCTGAAACAGGAGGATCTTAAGTTAGAGGTCAGCCTAAGATCGGAAACAAGCTCTGGGTTAGCTTGAACTAGAGGTGAAGACCCTGCCACAAAACAAACAAATAAGAACTAAACAAAAATAAAAGCTAACTATATTCCTCAAAGTATCATATTCTTTGTAATACTGAAAACCAGTATTTTCTATATAATGATCCTCGTGTTTAAATTTTGAATTACAAAACTGTATTATTTTTTAAGTTCCTTGGCAGTTTAAGTAAAACAGTATCCACAGAGAGACAATCTTCCTGCTATGCTCAGTCTATATTCTGATGTTTTGTTTTTTCTTCCATTTCAGCACAGGCTGATGGTGTTTGCTTTAAAGAAATACATATTGACTACTCAATCACATTCTTTTTAGAAAGCTAGTGGGTAGTTCCAAACCTGTGGTCACACAGACAGTCCTGGTTAAAATCGGTGAGTCTCGAAACAAAACAAGAAGACATGAATGTGAGAAAGGGACCTGCAGGGCGAAGGAGAGGATGTCAAGTGTGAGAGGAAGAGAAGAGAAGGGTGAAAGTAAATAGGCTGCATCGCATTTGTGCATGTAGTCAGCAGCTAACAAATTTAATCAATAAGAAAATGAAAAATATGTATTTTATTATTTTATTGCCAAAATTTAAGCTGAAATTTGGCATGTAAAGGACCCAATTAACATATACAAGGTATAAGGAACAATATAATGATCATTCATCCAAAGACCTTGCATATGATATTGAATATAACTGATAGCTGGAAAATCCTGTATATCCCTGTCCCAGATCATATTCCCTTCTTTCTCCTTAGTGGGTAACCAGTATCTGGAATTTAGTAATGAACACTCCCTTACATTGTTCTTCTGTTTATGGGTTTGCTAGAGGATGAAGTAAATTCAGTGGACACTATTCCAATCTTTTTACAACCTGTAATCACTTATGACAGTTTTATATGGCTCAACTGAATACACTAATATATCTGCTGGCTTATGTTATTTGAATGATGTTTCAGTGCAGTATTCTCCCACTATTTTCTCTTTTCACTCAATGTTATCTAGCAATTTATCCATGATGTGCAAAGCCCTATTTTTCATTCTTGTTGCTACATAATATTCTATTATGGGCATATTTCACAAGTCCTTTACCCATTCTCTTGTTAGTGGATGTTTATTGTTGCTTTCAGGTTCTGGCATTTTGACTGAAAATTTTTTTTTCTTTTTGTGTATGAGTGTTTTGCCTGTATGTGAGAGCAGCATGTGATTGCAGTGCCTGTAGAGGCCAGAAGAGGGCATCAGATCCCCTGGAACTGGAGTTAGAGACAGATGTTAGCTGCCTTGTAGGTGCTGGGAACTGAACCAAGGTCCCCTGGAAGAGCAATAAGTGCCCTTAACCTCTGAACCATCCCTCTAGCCCCTGGCATTTTGACTTTTATAAATAAAGCTGCTATGCATCTTTTCGTTTGTAACCCCCAAAGTATTTATAGGCAATAATTGTAGTGAAATTGTAGGGGGCTGGGTATGTACACATTCGTTTTTTAATTGATAGTATTGACTCTAATACTGTCATTGGAACTTTTTTTTCTGTACTGAGGATTGAATTCAGTATATCATTAGAGCTAGGCAAGTACTCTACCACTGAGCTATAACTCCAGCTTCTGGAACAATTTAAAACATATTTATTGTCCACTCATTTTTCATCCATTGTAAAGTGCCTCCTTATGTCATTGCCTGGTTTTGGTATGAATCAGTTTGGCTTCATAAAATGAATTAAGACATGTTCTTTCTTTTTCATATTTTGGAGGACTTCGTGGAGGATATTTATTATTTTTTCTTGAAGTATTTGCTAAAATTCAACAAATTAATAATTTTAGTTAATGGTTTAAGCTCTTTACCTATTATCAACCTATTTAAAAATTTTAACTTCCTTTTTAGTCAATTCAGTAATTTGTATCTTTTTTAAAAGTAATTTGACCACTTCATACAGATTATGTAACTTCATGTCAAATAGTTGTTCATAGTATCCTATTGTAATTCTCTTCATTTCTCTAAGGTTAGTACATATAGCTCCATTTTACATTCCTCATTTTGGTAATTTTTAGTCTTCATTCTTTTTTCGTGGGGTCGCTATAGCTGAAGAATTGTTACTTTAAAATTTTTTTTGAGTAATTCTTACATGAGTATTGTCATTGCATTATTTCCATCCCTTTCACCCCCCTCCACGTCCTCCTATGTCCTCCTACTGCCTCTCAACTCCTTGTTCTCTTCCTTGATTATTGTTACATATACATACATACAAACATGTATGTATACATGTACATATGTATATATATACATATATACATTTAAAAATACACACAATGCACTGACTCTATTTTGTGGTGCTTGTGTGTAGCTGTGTTTAGGGCTGCTCATTTGAGATCAGATAATCTCTCAGGGAGCTAGTCCTTGGAGAAAATAGATTCTCCCTCCCTCAGTGTCCATTGCTTGCCTTGTAGCTCTTCATCTTTGGGTGGGACCCTGTGGCATTCCCCCCATCCACCTTGGAATGTCAACTGGTTTTGTCATTATTCAGCAGAATTTTTTCATTTTGTTGAGCTTGTCATGTATTTTATCTATTGTTTTTCTACTCTCCTTTTCATTTATGTCCTCTCATCTTTATTCCTTCACTCTTCTTGAGTTTAGGTCTAGTTTCCCCTCCTTTTACTCAGTGCGTAAAAGTGGAATATTAGAGCGTTTCTGGTTTCTTGTAGTATAGTCATTTGCCACAAATAAATTCCACTAGCCATTGTTTTTAGTTTTATCACAGTAGTTTTAAATTTGTTGCATTTTTATTTCCATTTATCTCAAAATATTTTCTAATTACCATTGTAGCCTATTCTTAGATCCCTTGATTTTTAGGAGTATATTATTCAATTTTCACATATCTGTAAATTTTCAAACTTTATGTTTCAGTGATTTCTAATTTGTTACAAGAAATCTGAGAACATCTATCTATCTATCTATCCATCTATCTATCTATCTATCTATCTATCATCTATCTATTTATCTATCATCATCTATCTATCATCTATCTATCTATCTATCTATCATCTATCATCTATCTATCTATCTGTCTATCTATCTATCAATCTATCTATCTATCCAATCTTTGTACATTGGTGAAATCTCTCTGTATGTGTTTTGAGATATTGTCTCATGCATTGAAGATTTTTTCTGTAGCTTTACACATGATATATTCAGAAAATGTTTTTGAGAAGATGTACCCTGGTACTCTTGATTAGTGTGTTCTATGAAATTCTCTTCATTTATAGTGTTGTTTGAGACTTTAGTTTCTTTCTTTTTTAAAATGTATTTTTTATTGAATTTTTTTGCATTTAATACAATATACCTTACCCCCATTTAGAGCCCATCTCCCATCAACACCCTCATAGACCCTCTCACTAAATTTCATTCATTCTTTCATATATGTTAAGGCCTATCAAGTCAAGTTCCTGTACATAGATCACCCTTGGTGTGAGTTCATCCACGGGGGTCTAGTCAGCCTATCTGGAGTCACTCCCTTAAAGAATATCAACTCTCCATTACCAAGCAGTGATCAGCTGCCAATAGTTCCTTGGCTAACATTGGGGCCTGATGCCTTTTTTCCCAGTTCTATGTTGGGCTTTGTCTGAGTTTGCATTGCTCTTGTGCATGCTAACACCTTTGCTGTAAGTTTATATGAACAAGTTCCCAGAGGCCTGGAAGACTCCATTTCCTTATGCTCATGCACCAACCCTGGCTCATACCATCTTTCCATCTCCTCTTCCACAATGGTCCCTGAGCCATCATTGAGTGAGGTTTAATATAGGAGTCCCATCCAGGGACACAGGGACACACACTCCGAAGTCTCATTCTTTACACTTTGACCAGTTTTGTTTCTTTTTTTTCAGTTTTGTTTCTTTCTTGATCCTCTGCCTAGTTATTCCATTATCTAGTGAGGTATTAAAGTCTGCAACAATAATAGTTGTATTATCTATTCCTCCCTTCTGATTTGCTTCATTGATTTGATACTTTGACATTAGGTGCGTATGTGTTTATAACTGTCTATTATGAATTGATTTATTTTGTTACTATAAAATTTTTCTCTTTAATAATTTTGACTCAAAGTCAATTTTGTCAAGATTATTATAACTACTTCAGTTTTCCTGTGGTTGCTGCTTGCATAGTATCTTTCCATCCTTTTATATTCATTCTAATTATGTCAGTGAATCAAATGCTATCTCTTATAGAAGGCATAAAATTGAATCTTGGGGTTTTTGTCCTGAAATTACCTGACTTTTGATTAATTTCTTTAATCAATTTTAATTTTAAAAATATTTTATTATTTTTACTTTATGTGCATTAGTGTATTGTCTACATGTATGTAAGTGTGCCTGTGTCATGCAATGCCTGCAAAGGTCAGAAGAAGGTGTCAAATTCCTTTGGAAACTGGAGTTACAGAGGGTTGTTAACTGCCATGTGCTGGGAATTGAACCTGGCTCCCCTGCAAGAGCAGACAGTGCTCTTAACCACTGAGCCATCTCTCTAGCCCCAATTCTAATTCAATATCATTATTGATATGAATGGCTTGTATCTGCCCCCAGAATTCCCCTTTGCAATTTCATATCACATGTGCTGTATTACTCTCACCACACCCTGTCATTAAAACCCATTTCCCCCTTCTCATGGCCACCTTTCTAGTTTCATGGCATCTACCTATACTCACTTCCCCCAAAATACACATATATAAAAGTTAGAAGCTGTTAGAACATGCAATATTCATCTTTCTTAGCCTAGATTACTGTACTAAGCGTAATTTTTCTATTTCCATCCATTTGCTTGTAAATTTCATGATTCTATGACAACAAAACAAAACAAACAACAAATTTGATAAAAAGTCCCAACCAAAACAAGCCGAGGAGGTGAGAAAATAGCTGGGGGTGTAAAGTATTTGCCATAGAATTTTCAGAACTGGAGTTTGGCTTACTAACACTCATGTAAATTCCAGGCAGGCATGGTGGACTGGATCAACAATTGCCGTTTCAAGTGAAAGACCCTGCCTTACTATGTAAGGTGAATAGGGATTCAGGAAGACACACGTCGTCAATCAGTAGTTTCCACATTCACATGCCCTTACACACACATGTATACCAACATATGTGCCCCATACATGCATGCACACCACACAGACACACACAGATACACACATACACACACATGTTCTAGCTGTGTTCTCTTTCTTCAGTGGTTTTTCTTCTCGTATTTCTACAGATTCAGTTCATATTTTTTCAAATCCCTACATAAAATTAACTTTATCACAGAGAACTTCTAGGCTACTATTTGAAGAGCAACTCTTCTTCATCTATTTTATCACCACTAAATACATGCCATATACTTTGCTTATTTGTTTATTCTTCCTTCCCTATCATTAGCATTCAGGCTTCACAGAAGTAAGGATTTTGCCAGTTTTGTGTGTTGTGGTATTCCTAGAGCCTGAAGATGCCTTGCACATAGTAGACACACTTTGAAGGGGGGTTCTGGTAATGAAATCTAGGACCTCATGTATGTTAAGCACATGTTCTACCACTGAATTTTATCCCCAGGACATGTAGGAGATGGTTAATAAATATTTTGGGAATGAGTAAATGGGTTAGGCTGGAGACCAGCACTATCCAGTAGTGATAATAGAAATGTCTTTGTATTTTCTAATTGCTCACAAAGCCATCAAAGACTGAAAGGATGGCTCGTATAGCTGAGGAACTACATTTTTAATATTAATTTACATTTTAAAACACCAAATGTGAATATGACTACTTGACAGTATAGTTCAGAGAGCCATCTGCCTTGCTATGGTAGCCTTTTCAAGTTTATTTATTTATTTATTGAAGTCAAGCAAAGCCAAAGTTTATTAAAAGAGGACAATTTTATTAGATTTTACAAGAAAAATCTCAGGGTAAGTAAGGTAAATCTCAGAAGCTGCCAAGCTGAGGAGAATGGAAAAGAAAGGGGGGAAAAAGCCATGCCGTTTGAGTGAAGCCAGCATGGAGGTCAGCCACAAGGCAGATTAAGTACCCACATGGCAGGGAGGGGAACTTTAGAGAAAGAGTAAAGAAGCCAAAAGCACCAAAAAAGCACACAGAGTTTCTGACCAGCATCTGAAAAACAGAGATGGAGAAGTGAATAAAGCGAAGTTTCCCCTTTCACTCAGAAAGTTGGCAAGATGCAACAGAACCTCATGGTGGTTTTTACGGACTGCTCTAAGGGGTGGATAAGGTTTATTTTTTATATTTTATTTATCTTCAAAAGTTATTGTTGGCATTCCTGGTATTGTTTCTTGGGCCCTTACAGAAACTCCCTCTGGTTATAATTATTATCAATAAACAAGTTGAATCCTGAGGAATGGTTGACAAATGATAGAACATTCTGATTTCTGCTTATTTTCAGCAAAGAAGCATCCAGTTGTTTCCTCATTCTTTCATGTGAGATGCTTCATTAAAATATGAACTTGTCTGCATTTATTCAGTAGTTTTCTGCAATAAAAAGGTGTTATACATGCATCATATGGGTGAATTTTGAAAATATTATACTAATGGAAAGAAAACAGCAACCAAAAATCAAAGGTTGGGGCAAGGATATAGTTCAGTTGTTAGTTATTTGCCTAATGTGCATGAGGCCATGAATTTGATTCCCAGCACCACAAAAAGATCAAATGATGTAGGAGTGTATTTGTATAAAATTGATAACTTTACCTATCTCCAAGGAATGCAGATTAGTGATTGTCTGGGATAATGGTGATAAAACATGCAGAATTTTTGCTAAAGGGTATTATGTTTCTTTCCTTTTGGAGTGATAGCAATTATTCTATTAATATGGTTATGGACATCCAACTTTATGAATATACAAAAAGCATGTGAACTACATACAATCTTAGATATATTTGTGTGCATGCATTTTTCTTGACCTCTCTCCCCAAAAATTCTGGTTCAGTAGACCTAAGATTGGAATGTGTATTTTTTGAAACAGGGCCTCATGTAGCCCAGGATGACCTTGAACTCACTGTATAGCTGACAGTTACCTTGAACTCATGATCCTCCTGCCTCTACTCTCAAGTGCTAGGCTTACAGATGTGTCCTTACATTATATTTTGAACTAAACTTTTCAGTTCTTGATAATACTAGGGCATTTGCTCTCTATATGAAATGCCACTGTTACTTTAGTCTGATAGTCATAACCTATTGCTGGTACTTTATCTGTATGGTCTTTATCTCCTCAGTTGACATTTCTTTGAAAATATAGGATTGCTATTTGCTATAGTGCACTTTCTGTAATGTGCTCCAGATAGTGTCAAAGACACTTTGTATAAAGTATATCAGTCTTTCTTTCTTTCTTTCTTTCTTTCTTTCTTTCTTTCTTTCTTTCTTTCTTTCTTTCTTTCTTTCTTTCTTTCTCTTTCTTTCTTTCTTTTTTCTTTCTTTCTTCTTTCTTTCTATTTATTTTATTGTTTATAGACTTGTTTTCCCTATGCAACAAGACTGGCCTCAAACTCACTGTGCAGCCCAAATTCACCTTGAACTCACCAGAATGCTCCTCCTGCCTTAGTGTTGTGAGTGTTGTTGCTATAGGTATGCACCTATTACTTGCATGCTTTGTAATGAGTATCAGGCTGGCTTTCCAAATTAGATGTCCAGCCTGTACAGGACGGTGTATATCTACATGTAATGGTGGAAAACTTGTTTTTGAATATTCTAGAATATTTACTAAACATTCTGAGACCTGAGCATCACAATGTATAAATCTGGATGACCACAATATATGCTAAAGTTTGAAGATTATGGAACTATGTAGTGATTTTTCCCACTGAACTTTTCATTAAACTTGTTCATTGACAATTTCTTTTATCTCCTCTGACACCTATCAGTCTTCTCCTCCTCCAAACCCACAACCTCATTCCAGTGTTTGTTATCTAAAACACAGCCTTATTGATATATAATTCACATCTCATGCAATTAATCCAAATAAATAATTTTTGGATTACATAATCATAGAAATGTATACTCATCTCCATGACTGATCCTGGGATATTGTCATTACTTTAAAAAGATACTACATAACTATTAGTGCTCATTTCACTTTTCTTCTGCCACAATGCAACAACTATCCTCTCTTTCAGCACCTTCCACCCCCAGCAGTTACTCACCTATTTTCTGTGTCTACGTATTTACCTATTTTGGAAACACTTAAAAATATTCCTCCTAAGTCTAATTACATATTCTTTGACCAACATCTGTCTGTCACTTTCCTGTTCCAGATAAGTTTTCAAATGAAGTCCAATGCTGTTTTAACCTGTTTATTGTATTTGGTTTTCCTGTGTAGGATAGACTTCTGCTGCCTTCTTTTGAAATTCCCTCTTTGCTTGAGCTTTCTGTTACAGTAAAAGCTGTGTCTTTTGCACCCATAGCCATGCTTTTTGTCTGTTGCCCCCTCATCTCCTGTGCTTTTCACAGTTTAACTTGATTATCCTAGATTTTTTCTTGTTCTGCAGACAAAACAACTTTCTCTGTGTGTCTGTCCGTATGTGTTTTGTCTGTCTGTCTGTCTGTCTGTGTCTATGTGTGTATACTTATACTGTGGTTGATGTTAAGTTGTTCAGCTGTGAACTTCCATAGACAACCATAAAACTATAAATGTAACAGTGGTAGAATTACAAGTATGTATAGCCTTTGACCTTTCAGAGAAAATATAAAGAATGATAAAATTTTGCATGGCATAGTTTGCTGTCTTTAATGGGTGTGTTTATTTGGATGCTGCCATTTTGTTTTGATACCAACTTCATGTACTAACAAAGGAAAGATATTTGTGTAGCATGTGTTCTGGGATCAGAGTATCTGCCTTGTAATCTTGTTCCCACCATTTGCTAGTTACATTGCTAGCTAGTTGACCAACTCTGAGGTCAATTTCTCTATAGACAAAAGGGAAAAATAGTTGTAGTGTGTAATAGATAGGATACTGCACAGAAAACACTTAACATGATGCTTGAGATATGGTAAGAACTCAGTAAATATTAGCTGCTGTTATCATCATAAATATAATTGATAATGTGTTTTTCTTTGTTTACAGCAGTTTGTCAACACTTGTAGACCTAAAATCCTCCTTTTGTAAGTGTATTTGTGGACTTCTCAAATATTATGAAAGAAAAACAAGATTTATTACTTAAGCACACAAAATATAAAAATACTATTCTTTACTGTTAATATAAACAAAATGATCCAGAAGTCTAATTTTTGGCCACTATATCAAGTGTCTCCATTGCCACTCTCATGCTCATAGAAGTAATAGAAAGGATCACAGAACTCAATACACATTGTGTTCATGTCTCAGAATTATAGTGGCGTGAACAGAGCATACAGTCAAATCAACAGATGCAGCCTGGACGAATCCTTACACAACCATCCCCAAACTTTGTCCTCTCATTAAGATTTGCACAGGGCACAGCAATGAAAATCCTAGACATTTGCAATGTTTATGCCTAAGGAAGCCCATTAGACACTCAATATCGAGGTTTTCTATTGGAGGTCATTCACATAAGTAGAATGGTAGAATCCAGAAAACATAATTTGCTCTGCATAAAACTCATCTTGACTGCACATTTATAAAAATGTGGTAAATGCAAAAACCCCATGTTTGCTGGGCGTGGTGGCTCATGCCTTTAATCCCAGCACTTGGGAGGCAGAGGCAGGTGGATCTTTGTGAGTTTGAGGCCAGCCTGGTCTACATGGTGAGTTCCAGGACAGCTGAGGCTACAAGGAGACCCTGTCTCAAAAAAGGCAAAAAAAAAAAAAACCAAAAAAAAACCAAAACCCATGTTTGTGAAGATAAAGCTAAGAACATTTTTTTTAGG
>NW_008347808.1:3943433-3943638 GCF_000622305.1 Nannospalax galili | reverse complement strand
AACTGCTTCTTTCTCCTTATCCCCTAGGTTCCTCATATACCCTTCTCTCCCATCTCCCTTAATCTAACCCAATTTTTATCCATATTTCCCTTCTTAAGGTCTGTTGCCTACTATTCTTCTTCTTCTTCAGGTTATTTCTTTGAAAACAGACATAACTGCAGGAACCAGGACAAGGGTAAGGAAACAGTGAGGTAAAGGAAAAGAA
>NW_008347808.1:3922060-3940202 GCF_000622305.1 Nannospalax galili | reverse complement strand
TCAAAATGAAATAGCCCTCTTTGTCTTTTCTGGTTAGTTTCAGTTTAAAGTCTATTTTGTCAGATATTAGGATTGCTACGCCTGCTTTTTTCTTAGTGCCATTTGCTTGGTACATTTTTTTCCATCAAGAACATTTTTTTATATGGTAGCTTCAGTCTTTTCTTGAAAGTATCAGTTTAGCTTACCTGCTATGAGAGACGGAGCAGGTCATAGATATTAGGTTTTAAGATAGTGGAAAAAGTCAGAAATATCTGTTTTGGGAGTGAAAAAATGAAATCACCAGAGATCACAGACTTGTGGGAAGATATTCAGTTTCCAGGAGAGATTGGTGATTGTGAATTTACATATTAGTGCATACCAGATGGATGATGTTGTGTGACTTCTCCTAGCAGCAACTGTCTGCTCTTGTGTTTGACTTGGCAATTCAGGTTCACCTAACCCAGAAAGCTCTGGTACTCTGGTACTATTATACTTTCCTATGGAATATCTTACCAGTTCTTTGTAGACTCATGACAGATATGGATAACCCTTCCTGAGTAGACTAGGGTCTATCCTTGCTTAGAATGACTTTACTTTCATTATAGTTTGATAGAAGATAGGTTTCAACATGTCTTTCAGTCACAATTGACTCATACTTACTAAGATGTGATAATGCACATCTTCTGGTTAGTTGTCCTCTGGAGCAGATGTTGGCAAGCTATTGTGTTTTGCCTGGTTTTGTAAATAAAGTTTTAAAAAATATTTTATTTATTGTTATTTTTATTTTATGTGTTTGAGTGTATTGCCTGTATGTATGTGAGTGCACCCATGTCGTGCAACGCTGTGGAGGTCAGAGAGGGCTTTAGATTGCCCTGGAACTGGAGTTAAGGATGGTTCATAGCTGCCATGTGGATCTTGGAAACAAACCCGGGTCCTCTGCAAGAGCAGTCAGTGCTCTTAACCACTGAGCAATCTCTTCAGCCCCAATAAATAAATAGATAAAGTTTTATTTAAACAAAACCATATATGTTCATTTACTTATTTTGTGTGGTTGCTTTTTCTTCCTCTCTCTTTTTACCTCTGTGGTGTTAAAAATGAAACTTTGTGCATGCTAGGTTATGTGCTCTATAACTGAGCTACATCTACTGTTCCTTTTATGGCTCTGATTGGCCTGAAACTCACAAACTTCCTGCCTCTCTACCTTGTAAGTGATGGAATTACAGGAATGCACCACTGCACCCTACAATGGCAGAGCTGAATTGTTGCAATAAAAATGCATAGCTAGCAAAATCAAATGCATTTACTCTTTGGCCTTTTACAGAAAAAATGGCAACCCCCCTATCTGCAGGTGGGTATCTGAATTCTGAAGCAACAGCTGCACTGTAGAATACTTTCTGCTTGTCTTTGAATTAGGTAGTGTAGTGGCTATATATTTGTGATTTCTTATCTATGTCCTTACTTATAATTTATGTACTTTCTATTCCTTTACTAAATTATACATCTACATACATGTCTATCATCTATCTATCTCTCTGTCCACTCTCTCTCTTTGTGTGTGTGTGTGTGTGTGTGTGTGTGTGTGTGTAGTCATCCTTTAGTATCATTGAAGGATTATCTAAAGGTCCCTTATATGCACTCAAATCCACATATGTTTAAATCCCTTATATAAAATAGTATAGTATTTGCATAAATGTATACATCCATTCCATGTACTTTAAGTCATCTCTAGATTAGTTATAATGCATAATACAGTATACGTTCTGAGGAAGTAGTAGTTCCACTGTATTGTATACTGAACAACGACAAGAATATGTATATAGAAATTCAACGTGGATGCAATTTTAATGAAAAATTCTCATCCATGTTGAGTGAATCCACTGATGTAGAATCCATGGATACAGAGGACGACTATATATATGCATAGCCATTTCAAGTGAGAAAACAAGAGAGACTCATATTTCAGTATGCTTTCTAAAAGTATGAAAAATTGACCAAGAAGTATTTAAGTATTAATGGACATGCACAAAAATGGGCTCAACACTGAACTGGGGGATGAGAGAGAGGACTATGATGAGTGTTATAGGGACAATCAACACTTTGAACATAGACTGTGGATTAAACTGTACCAAATTCAAATATCATATTTTCTGATTTTAGTGCTTTCCTGAATGCTGTATGAGAGAATGCTCATTTTTCTAAGAAATAAACACAGAAATATTTAGGGGAAAGTGACCGTGATGTCTGCAATACATTACTGGAAAGAGCATTTGTCAACTGGTATTTTAATTATACATATCTTGTTTAGGCAACCATATTGTTGAGACTTCACGGGTGCTGCTTCTCTGTCTAGAAGACACATTCTTTCAGCAGGCAATGTTCCTTGAGCCTTAGGTGTAGGGGTTATATTATAGGTATACCATTGGGGTTGGACACCCCGTGGTCACTTATTCTCTCCACTTTGAACAATTGTGAATCCCCGCAATAGTCTCCATCTGTTGCAAAAAGAAGAATCTTTGATGAGGGATGAGAGCTACACTTACCTGTGCATATAAGGATAAGTATTTGGAATACAATTACAAATTATATTGGTTTAGGAAAATGGTAGTAGTAGGTTCTTCTCTAGGGTCCATGACCTCTCCAGCCACAGGTAGTTGGGTAGGTTTATGGTATGAGGCATGCATTCCTTCCAGCTGAGCTGTCCTTAAGTTCAATTACACAGATGTTGGTTACCATCAAGATTAAAAAAAAACCTATTGCACCATTAGGTGCCTCTTTCTGGGTCAATCATTGTCCATTTAGTGGTGCCCCTGTGTACCTGTGTTTAGGGCTGCCCATTTTGGACAAGATAACCTCTCAGGGAGCTAGTCCCTAGAGAAAACTGATTCTTCCTCCATCAGCATCCATTGATTGCTTGTAACATTTTCTTTCGAGGTGGGACCCTGTGAAATTTCCCCCATTCACTTTGGCATGCCAACTGGTTTTATTATTATGCAGATCTTGTTAAGACTACCATACAGTTGAGATTTCATTGGTATGGCTTCCCTATCATGTCTAGAATACATTAGCTAGCAGCAGGTGTCTTCTCCCTCTGGTTCTTAGACCCTTTCTGCTCCCTCTTCTGTGATGTTCCCTGAGTCTTAGGTGTAGAGGTTGCATTGTAAATGTATCACTTAGGGCTGTACATCTTACAGTCACTTATTCTCTGCATCTGACCAGTTGTAGAACTTTGTAATAGTCTCCATCTGTTGCAAAAAAAAGCTTCTTTGATGAGTGGTGAGAAGTACACTTGTCTGTAAATACAAGGTAAGTATTTAGAATATAGCAAGAAATTATGTTGGTCTAGGAAAGTGATAGTAGTAGGTTATTCTCTAGGGTCTATGACCTCTCCAACCATGTGTTGGCTATGTGCCATACATGAATTCTTTCCTATTGAGCAGGACTTAATTCCAATTAGACAGCTGTTGATCACTCCCAAGATAGAAGTGCCTCTATTGCTCCAATAGAGATTATTTGCTTGACTGGTCATTGTTATGGTTCATAGACTTTACAGCTGAGTGGTATCATTATTTTTCTTCTATGGAAGCTTGCATAGTGTTCTCTGATACTGTGAGAGCTAGTCTTCAGGGACGAGGCTTCCAGGTCAATTCGAGCTCAATTATCTTAAGTCCTGTGTTTGAAGTATGTTGTGACTTCAGAAATATGGTTTTACCTTCAAGTTCTGGGATGCAATCCATGGCTGTGGCAATAGCCTGTATTATTTTGGGAGTCTGTTGGACTATCCTGACCAACAACTCACAGGAAGGTTTCCTTTGCCTGGAACTGTGATTTGGTTATATGGCCTTCAGCTGTAAACCTCTCTCTCTCTCTCTCTCTCTAATACATATATATGTATTATATATTTGTGTATTTTTCAGTAGGCTTATGAAATAATACATTTCTCTTTGGCTTTTCACACCACCTAAGCATTATTTATCTCTCTTTTCTCTCTCTCCCTTTGTATAGACCTCTCTATTCCCTCCCCAGTCAAAGTGCCTTCATTTCTCCCATTTCCCCCTTGATAACACCTACTTCCTACTCTTTCCCTCTTTCGAGTACCTTTTCCTGTCTCCACATGATTCTTTTCCTTTTTCCTGGCTCCTGTGGTTACATCAGGATATTTATACATGCTTAAGGATTTGGAGCTAGGATCTACAAATGAGAAAGAACATGCAATCGCTTGCTTTTCTGAACTTGAGTTATGTCACTTAGTATAATAGTTTCTAGTTCCATCCATTTACCTGAACATTTCATGATTTCATTGTTCTTTACTTCTGAAGAGAACTCCATTCTCTAAATGCAACACATTTTCTCTATCCATCCATCAGTTTTATTTCTTCTTTTTGGAACTAGGTTCAGTCCATAGCCCATTTTTTAATTAGTTCATTCACTTATTAATTCTTTATTTTTTGAATTCTTCGTTTACTCTATCAAATGTATAACTGACAAAGATTCGCTCCCACTCTGTGGGCTTCCTATTTACTTGATTGATTGTTTCATTTGCTTCACAAAAGTTTTTAAGTTTAATGAAGTCAATTGTTGGCCTTAATTCCTGAGCAAATGCAGTCTTTTTCAGAAGGTCTTTTCCTGAACCTCTTTGTTGTAGTGCATTTCTAGCAGTTTCAGAGTTTCAGGTTTCACATTAAGGTCTCAATCCTGAATGAATGCAATCAATGGCTGCTGGTAGAGGGACGATTAGTTTTTCCCATGGATGAGCCCCTGAGAGATTATTTAATCCCCAGTGGTCAGTGCTAAAACACATATACATATGAGCAACAGTAACAGTAAATTGATTCAGTAGGTTTCATATATATGTATACATATATATGTATATATGTGTGTGTAAAAGCAATAATTAAAGAAAAGTATCGTTAATTTAAGAGGGAGTGCAGACAAGGAGTTGGGGAGGGAGGGGTGAAAATGATGTACATATAGTATGAAATTCTAAAAAAAAAAGGCTAAACTTTAAATTTGAAATGAAAGAATAACATGTATAAGTAGTGAGTGTTTTCACTTGAACCTTACAAAATGGGGTAGGGCATGCAGACATGTGTAGATAAATATTTACGTGAAACCACTTGCTGGACTTCATGCAAATTTGTCTCTTGGAATGGTGTGGCCCTGAGACCTGCTGAGGAAATATTCAGTCATTTGGGACTGCACAAAGCCCTTTGTTTAGTGAAAAGATTTTCTCCTAAAAGGAGGGAGCAGACTTAAGGTGTGAGAGTTGCAGCTAGCCTCTTCCCACAATATCACTCTTACCACATAATTCATTTTCCCCAAATCATAGTAAATGAATTTATTTTATATCCTCAGATCCTTGTTGAGTATTTTACCTTTATGTTTAATTACAGATGTTTTTATCTTCAGAAAACAAATATTTGTGGTGGATGTAGTAACACATACCTATAATCCTAGCACTTGGGAAATTGTGGCAGGAGGACCATGAGTTTGAGTTTAGCCTTTGTTACATATTGAGACTGTCTCAAAAACAATGTGTAGAGTGCTATATGGTAGCACATACCTATAGTTCTAGCACTTGGGAGGTAGAGGCAGTATCAGGAATTCAAGGTCATTCTCAACTGCATAGTGTGTTCAAGTCTAACCTGACATAATGAGACCCTGTCTCAAACAAAACAAAACAAAACAAAACAAATTATGTATGGTCACATGTGCATATGTAATACACACAGAAAATGAAGAAAAAAGAAAGTGCATACTTTCATATCTCGTTAAAAGTTATAGTAGGAATTCTATATTTTCTCAACTGTTGTATAAGTTTAAAATTATATAAAAGAAAACTTTTCTCACTTTGAATTTTCTGTAGTATCAAATTTTGGTCTCACTATTGGGGAGCGATTTAGATAAAATTCCTTTTAAAAGCTTCAGTTTCATAGCCATTTCTTCAAAAATCATATAAACTTTTTATTTAGCTAACTTTCCAGGCTTAATCGTATTTGTGAATCCATTTCATCAATCAATACCTGGCAAGTTCAAGTACACTCATCAGTCTATTAACTTTTCATCCACTTTAGTTTTAAGCAAACAAATTCCAGTTCAAGTTCTCTTTGTATAAGTAAACGCTTTATCTTTTCTTTTAAATCTCCCTGATGTAGGCTCAATTTTTAATGTTCTCATTATTAGCAAACCTTTGCTGCTAAATTATTTACTTTTAACAGTAAACTATTAATATAGTGATAGCTTACATTTGTGGTAACTGTTATTATTATGTTCAGTTTTAAGTGCTTCAAAATCGCTATAAAAATAACTCCCATACATCAATATTATCTTCCTAATTGAGGTAAAAATCATCTATAAACATTTCTAAAAATATTTTATTATTATTTTATGTATATTAGTGTTATGCCTACATGTATATAAGTGCAGTGGTGATTTCCATTGCCTACAGAGGTCAGAAGAGGGCATTGAATCCCCTGGAACTAGAGTTACGAATGGTATCCAACCCTCTATAACCATTTTTAAAGTAAAGAATTGAATGGCATTTAGTGCATTCAGAATTTTGTACAACCACCACATCTATCAAATTTCAACTCTTTTTCATTGCTTTTAAAAGGAAATGCCATTATCACATGACTATTTATCGTTTTTTAAAGTTATTTTTTGTTTGATTGCTTTTTTTTGTTGTTTGTTTTGAGACAGGGTCTTTCTGTAGCCCCAGTTGGCCTGAAACTCTCTATGTAGACCATGTTGGCTTTGATCTCACAGAGATCCATCTGCCTCTGCCTACTGAGTACTTACATTCAAGGTGTGTGCCATCATGCCTGACTTCTTTTTTGTTTTTGAGATGGGGGTCTCACAATGTTCCCTAGTCTGGCCTTGAATTCATGGCAGTTCTCCTGCTTTACCCAACCAAGTGCTGGATTTGGAGTATGAGCTATGAAGTCTGGCTTATTGCTACCAAGCCAGGACAATGGAAAGGAACCATGGGGATAAAGGGGGAAAAAGGAACTCAGGAAAAGGGGATAGCAGGAGACCGGTGTTATTCTCAGTATTCCAGATCTTGATGTTTCTGTGTGAATGGAATAATGAAATAGTTGATCCTTTATGCCAAGTCTCTTTCATTTAGAATGTGTATGAATTTCATCTGTGCTTAATATTTCATGGTTTTTATGGCTAATGTTAAGTTATAGGATATATTATAAAAACTCTACAAGCCAAAATGGCTAAACTTCATGATTATGGAGTGTTAAAATGTTGCAGACTAGAGCAAAATTACCTTAGGCTATTTTAGTCCCTTTGAACAGTGTTCATTGCTCACCCCTATATCTAAGCTAGCATCTTTGTGACTATCAAAACCTTTAAAATGTGTTCTTAGCAGACCACCAGCTTCTATCTATCAAAAAGTTAAGAGTGTCACGAAATAGTATCTGAGGCCTGTAACAGAGATTTCTTCATTTTTCTGTAACCTGCCTACCTGATGATGATTGCACCACTTTTTAAATTGTACTTAAAAAGTGTTTTGATGTATGATTTTCTCTGTTCTGTTACAAAAACTTCATGAAACTTTTACCACATTGTTACTGATATTTTTAATCTATGTTCTTAGGCCATCATCACTAATATTTGGCTCTGGAATAAACTATCTTTTATTTCCTTTGAGGTGAGAGCTATGTTTTTGCATTAACACACCCATGATGAACATGTGGGCTCTTTCTGCCTTTCAGTGTTGCTGTGAACATGAGTGTGCTTATACTCATTTGCATCCCTGTTTTCACTTTTTTCAAAAATTAATTTATTTGTATATGTTTGTGTATCATTTGTGTGTGGTATATGTGCACATTTGTGTGGGTATGTACAACCATGTGTGCACATGGAGTCAGTTTATCTGCTATCCTGCTCTATCACTCTCTGCCTTATTCCCATGAGATGGGGTCTCTCTCACTGAACTTGGAGCTAGACTGTTGGTCAGTGAGCCCCTCCTATGTCCACGGTCAAGAACACTGGGTTCACATGTATTCACACCTGGCTTTTCATGTGGGGATTTGAATTCAGGGCCTCATGTCACACAGCAAACACTATTATTTATTTTACCATCTCCCCCAAGCCTGCAGTTTTCACTTTTTTAGGTATATGATGAGGAATTGGTTTCTAGGATCATGTGTTAATTACATATTTTACTTTTTAAGGATTGGTAGCATTTTTCATAGTAGCTACCAGCAATATCCTAGGTTCTCATTTTTCCCACATCATTACCAACTCATAATTTTCTGGATTTTTGATGATAGCTATCTTTGGGTGTATTAAATGTTCTCATTTAAATTCCTCTAAGAATTAATGATGTTGAGCATCTTTTTAAGTGCTTGTTAGTATTTAGTGTATTTTCTTTGCGTGATTCTCTAGTTTTCTTTCCATCATGAATTTAAGAGGTGGGGTACATAGAAAAGACAACAATTGTAAGAAAAATCATTTTGGTAGAAAGTTCCAAACCCTCAAGCCAGTAGCTTTAGACTACTGAGAACAATATACCTGGTCGTTAATTTAATGAACATTGGGCTAAACTTTAGCAAACATCTCATAAATTAGTTTGAACCATATTCATTAGAGCCTGCCACTCAAAAATGTAACAGCTATTTTGACTATTTGCAAGGGATTTGGAAAGGTTAATATATGAAGTGATTTTTTGTTTGTTGAGTCCTTTAAATTGTATGAAGCTGAAGCTGCAGGTGCAAGGACTTATTTAGTGGAGTGATTCTTGCAGAGCCTTTAGCTGGCAAATTTCAACTGTATATTTGTTATTCTTCATAATAGTGTTCCTGAATTTGAGGATTATGCCAAGTAGCTGCAGGACCTCATTATGCCTATCAGGGGTGTTAGGTACTTTTTGTGTGCCATTATAAATATCCTGCTATAAAAACACTTAAATCTCTTCCAGAAATATTAAAAATGTAAATTTATTATTGCATTCATTTAGAGATGAATATTATATAGGCTTCAGTATATTCATACTTTATTGTGATTTTAAAGGAAATTCACACATTATATGAAGCCTATAAAAGTATCAGGTGCCCTGGACATTATTCTTATTGTGTTCAGTAGGTATCCATCTTACATGGATTTATATTATCTCATTATACTGTGTAATCACATGAGATTCCTATATTTCATAAGTAAATTCTTGACAGTTATGATACCTCCTGAGAATAAGGTGTTCTTTACAGCAATTTTGAAATATCTATTTTATGTAAGACAGATCCAAATAAACTTATCCTTCATTCTTCCTTGGTTTCTTCAAGAGTCAAGGCCTTTTTCATGTCAAGACTTAACTTCATTTAATTATCATTTTTTTTCTTTTCACATCCTGATCATACTGTTTGAACTCTTAGCTGCTGGAAAGCACTTCTTAGACTAGGCCTTTAGCTTGGCTTGGCAGGGTATTTTTGGTAAATGGGTATAGAAGGTTAAGTTTCATGTCCATTTTATTTCTACTAGCAATACTGGGAAAACATGACAACCTGGGTAGGCTAAAAATAGCACTTCAATATCCTTCCATCTCATATTATATAGGGCCATAAACAAGAGCTTTAGACAGCATTGACAAGAATAGACCAGCTTTGGTGTCCAAGTCAGCTGCTAACTCAACCGTATTGGGCGTCTTTACCAGTCTCCCCATGTTTCTTCTTGTTCCATGTTTTTTTAAATTACTTTTCGTTGTCGTTGGTGGTGGTGGTGGTGGAGGTAGTGGTGCTGTATTAGTTTTGTTGTCAACTTGACACAAACTAGAGTCACCTGGGAATAAGGAACCTCAGTTTAGAAATTTCCTAGATCAGATTGACCTGTGGGCATATCTGTGTGGGAATTGTCTTGCTTATTAATTGATGAAGGAGGGCCTGGCCCTCTGTGAGTGGCACCATCTCTAGGCAGGTGATCCTGGGCTGTATAATCAAGCTAACCAAACATGAGCCAGCGAGAGCAAGCAGGTAAACAGCATTCCTCTATTGATTTTTGCTACAGTTCCTGCTTGAGTTCCCGCCCTCCTTAAATTTCTGCTCTGTTTTCCCTAAGTGATGGGCTGTTACCTGGAAGTGTAAACCAAATAAATCCTTTCCTCCTCAACTTGCTTTTGGTCAGAATATTTTATCACAGCAATAGTAAACAAACTAGAACAGTTGGTATACAAAATAATGGGTTTCATTATGACATTTTCATTCATGTATATCATTTTACTTTGTTCATATTCACCTTCATTACTGTCTGTTTTCCTCTCTCTCCCTCCAGCTCTTCCCTTTCTTTGTTCAAATAGTCCTCCTTTATTGAGATTCTGCATATGAGAGAAGACATGTACTTTCTGTCTTTTTCCCCCACAATCTTCTCATTTCCCCAGTCTCTTCCTTTAATCCCCTTCCTTTGTTCAAAGAGCAAAAGTATCCCTCTTCCGCTTTCATGATGTTGTGTGTGTGTGTGTGTGTGTGTGTGTGTGTGTGTGTGTGAATTCTACATATGTGAAAAAGTGCATTTATCTAAGTGTGGCTTATTTTACCTAACATGGTGATCTGAAGTTCCATAATTTCCCTGCTAGTGACATAATTCTAGTGTTCTTGTTCTGTGTTGACTGCCTTAATCTTATTGCTTGTCCTTATCTTCCATCACTGGCACTTGACTCCATAATCAAACTTTTTACTTTTTCATAAAGTGTCTTCTGACAAGCTTCTTTAAAATCTCCATCTTTATTCACACTACAATCATAACCCTACACCTTCTGCCAAGATTTGAGAGAATAGGTCTTTGTGTTTCCTTACTGAGGGATGTTGCTCAAGTCAAAAGCATAGAAGCTCACTTAGACAGCAGATGGAAATGTATAATGAAAATCTGGTACATGTGTAAAATGGAATATAGTCAGCTCTAAATGAAAACAAAGTCACAAAATCTGAAGGAAGATGGAAGGTCTTAGAATGTATATTAAGCAAGGTCACTCAATCTAGGAAAGGAGGAAAGGAAAAAATAACAACACACATATCTTTCTAATACTCAAGATCCTAGCCTAAAATGTATATATACATACATTCAAATTAATGCATGTGTGGGTACACTTCAACATTTAGGAAGAAGAACAAGAATGGGTGATAGTAGATGATGAGGAAGGACAGAATGCAAGTAAAGGACACAGGAGTCATGAAAGAGGTTATAAAATTGTTTTTTCTAGTTTTTAACTCTGTCATTTTCTTTTCTTTTTCTTTTTTTCTGGTGGATATTATTCTTTTTGTGAAGGACTGAGAAAGGAAATAGTTTCTTTAATACCATATGATCTGTATTTCACTTACTTAATTCTGCTGTTGTAGTTAAAAAGTAGCCATATACAATATGTAGGCTAATAAGAGTAGCTGTGTTCCAATAAAACTTTATTTACAAAAGAGTTGCAGGCCTACTTTGGCTCAAGGGTAATAATTTCTCAACCCTGAACCTCAGTAGGAAATATAAAAACACATATAAATCTCAGAAACATAATTTGACTAAATAAATAAATTTGCAGCAGGATTCATTGATTTTATTAGTATTTGATAAAGTTTAAAGCCTTGAAACAACCAATTGTGTGTGTGTGTGTGTGTGTGTGTGTGTGTGTGGTGCACGCACATCATGGGAATGATGAACATTGATTTCCAGTAACTATTGATAGTGGTTGTCTTTGAGCCAGAAAGAATTGGTACCTGGACTGGATCAAGTTAATTATAGTATTTAACATCTTTACAGAGTGATCTGGTAGAAATACAAAGATTTGATCAGCACATGGGTGTTTGCTACATTTTTCTATTTTTTAATCTTTGTTTAAAATATTTTACAAATTAATAAACCACCAATCATAAGTCAATCGAAATGTGTCTGAAGGTTGAATCTGACCCAGATGCCATCCCTTTACCACCTTGCTCTTTATGCAAGCAAACATTCTATGTGTCAGAAAATGAAGTGTCTCTATGTCAACAGATTGGATTGGAAACCGTTCCACATGTATCTGGAGGCTATTAATTAAATAGCTGGTCATTATGAGTGATCTGGATTTTTGCCAGGATGTTAGCTGATTTTCATCAACTTTTATTTGTACATACACACACACACATACACACATATATAACTTCTGGACAATATATCCATATTACGATTACTTTTTAATGACTTTGCTAATATTAACTTTTTATTCCCTTGTTGTTTCCTGGACTTGTGTACAGAATCAGCTTGTTCTGATTATATCTAATTATTTCATAATCCAGTTGACCATTTCTACTCATCATGGCAATCTTTTCTCAGATTTGCTGTTGGCCATCCCAGCACCCTGTTAGAAACCCTGGAAAGTGTTGTGCCTTTCTAATAAATAATACTGTCAAGATATTCTGTTGACCTTGAACCCACTTAGTTTTGAGTTATGCAATGAGTCATACGTTGAACCCCATGATGGTACAGATTTTATTTTATTTACTATATGTTCTTAGCTCCTTGGAACAGTTCTGTATCTATTCTTGGAACAGAATAGATACTTAATATGTACTGAGTGAATAAATCAATAATGACATTATTCCTTTCACAGGACTTGGTTTTATTATGATTTGTAGGGGGATGTAGGGTTTGTCTTAAAACAGTTTTAGATAACACAATGATAGAGAGAAACTTTCAGAATTCTGTGTTTGTGATTAAGTAGCTTGGAGTTTCACCCTGGGTTCCTTCTTCCTTTAATTATAATTTTATTTTTAATTTCTCCATGTTTCCATTTTATTTTTTCAAAATTCATAACACTTAAATGCCATCTTGTAATTCTTTCTCATACCTGGAACATATTTGTGCAACTGTGCAAACTTTCTTCATATTTAATTCCTATATCTGTGCTGTTTTCATTTCAGTGCTAATTTTAGTACATCACTCTCAGTCATCACTGCTTGTTACAGTACAATATGCCTACTTGTTGACTCTTCCAAAGATGAAAAATGTGGACAATAATCACACTGAAATCTTCATAAAGTATATAAATACTAAACAATTTTGTCATGCTGCGGCTTTATCCAGGGCCATTTTCCCACATTGTCGAATTTTAGATCTGGAGATTTTTGGTTACCTTCCATGTTGAGACTTGGGTTTGCTTTGCTCAGTGGGGGACCTACTGGCTTCAGGGCAGAGAGACTTGACCAACGACAGACTCTTGGACCCTGGGACTTGTGTCTTTTCAACAAGCCATTTATCTCAAAATTCAGATGGTTTTTATACATCCCAAGGAACTGGCATTCATGTGGGATATGACCATTGCATGCAAAGATTAAGGTACAAAGAAACAGGACATATAGTCTGTTAGTGGCCAGAAGGATGCTTAAACTTTTACTCAAGGTGATCAATGCCCATCTGGTAATTTATTGGCCACATTGTATTCTTTCTTAGAGTTAGAAGCATGGTAAACTTTTAGCTTTTGGCTCCAGAACAAACCTTTAACCTGGCCTAATCTCTTAGCTGAGGATAGCTGAGTTATTTGTTCAGGGCAAGGAGATGAGCTAAGGGTTGTTGACCAAGACACTTTCCCACAGAGCAAGGAGCCTGCACTTATGACCAGACCGCTGTCTCCTGCCAGTCTCACAGTGTTCTACAAGACAGAGATTATCAGAGCTACTGTTTACAGTGACCCCCCCTTTAGCAGAGAATGCAGCCTGGACTTAAAGGTTTTAGGTTCAGTCTCACCCTAGTGCCTGGCATCCTGGTTTCCTACACTTCCATTGACTGAAGATAATGGTAATTCTTGCTGACTTTTCCTCTTCAGATACTCTCAGTATGACCCTAACAATCAATGTTTCATCTCCTGGCCTTTCTAGTAGACATTATCTCTTCACTTAGCCACATAATCTCACCTATCAATGAGGCTTTGTTACCACAGAGATTTCTAAAGATGAAGAAATTCAATGTCATCTATTGTTATTTTGTATGTTTTCCTGTTTTACCAAATATGCTCAGATCTCCTCCTTTATCACTCAACATGTCTTAAATTTTTGCTCTAGAGCATCACTCTGCAGCTAACTCCTATTTTACTATTGAAATTACCATAAATATTTATCAAATTTCAGGTTTCAAGTAATATCTGATTGAAAAACACTTGGAGAGAGGCTTGAGAGATGGATTTGTGGGTAATACTGCAGAGGAGCAGTGGACTCAGGTTCCCTTCCCAGCACCTAGATTGGGCTTCTCACAACTCTCTGTAACTCCAGCTTCAGGGGAGCCGACATCCTCTGGGGCTGCCTGCATACACCCACACACAGACGCACATTTATCCACATAATTTAAAAAAACAATATAAATCTTTTTAAAGCAACTCTTGAAGAACTAGGAGTCATGAGACATGCCTATATTCTCATCTTCAGAAGACTAAGGCAGGAGGATTGCCATGTGTTTGAAGTTGTAGGTTTGCAGCCAGTCTAGGCTATAGAGTGAGACTGTATCTGAGAAAGCCAAAAATTAAAACCCTCAAAACACTTGGAGTATGTTGTAATTGTCTGATAATTTATGAAACCTTTTAAACAACTCAAATCAATTATATCTTTTAACCAAGAACTTGTCCAAGAAACATAAACATCATATTTTATCAATTCGTGGACTCACACTTTCTACATTTTAACATTTCTTTTTTTATTATTTTTATTTTATGTATATGAAAGTTTTGGCTGCATGTATGTAAGTGCACCCTTGTTGTGCAAAGCCTGCGCAAGACAGTATCAGACTCCCTGGAACTGGAGTTATGGATGGTGGTTTACCTCCATGGGGGTGCTGGAAATTGAACCTGGGTCCTCTGCAATAGCAGCCAGTTCTCTTAACCACTGAGCCATTCCTCCAGCCCTATTCTAGATATTTTGTAAATTAAGACTCATATAATAATTAATGGTGTACAGCAATGCAAGTGACATATAGATATAGGTGATACAAGTAGACCTTACAGGGAAATGTTCATTTGGCTATTTACTATGGACCAAACATGGTATTCAGTCCTAAGGATAGAAAGATGAGAAGAACTGGGCATAACCTTTGCTTTCCTGACTGTATGCTCTTCAAAGATAATGTTATCCATTATAAATAATCACAAAATAAACTAGATTATTTTGTTCTTCCTAGGCTGCTTATATTCCTCTTTCCATCTTGAATTATTCTAAGTGAACCTTTATAATTCTCTTTCCCATGACCTTCTGTGTGGATTGTAATACTTGGTGCTGACTGCTTAAGCTGATTTCCCTCCCTTGTGGCTTCAGCATTTACCTCTCTGAGGTGTTCTTCCTAGTGTGGTAGTATTCTTCATTATATATATTTTTGTGGGATTAAAAAATCCATTTTAGCAAGTTGCAATGGAGCCAGATGCATAGAGTTTAGTTTTTATCTTTACTTGTAGCGATTGATACAGATCCAGAGAGGATAACACTGGGAATGTCTTACTTGTCACTTACTCAAGTCTATGGGAAAATGATTTCATTCTTTATAGTAAAGTTATTATTAAGAGGTTGACATCTAGGTAGAAATTTGTTAGTGGCCTACCTGTTTTCTAGGTGTTCTCTGATTCCGTCTGTAAAGAGCTTCCTTAGGGGCAGTTAGTTAGTTGACCAGTTTGCTTTCTTTTTTGTAGGGCATTGTATGTTGAGGTTTGTTTTAAGTTTAAATTAATTTTTTAAGTTATACCATTCAGATACAACGTAAGCTGAGAACACCACATGTCTAAATGCATATACTGACCCTAACTTACTGAATATTATGGTTAAACAATGCAGCACACTATAGATTATGATCAATTTTCCTCACAATTTCTGGCCTGTCTGTAAGCTGTCATTGCCCAGCTGCAGGAATGGGTCTCAGTGCATGGCTAGCATGGGAAATTTCAGAATTTGAAGAACAGCTTCTGAGAATGTGTAACTTTCATGCTGTCATAATATAACAAAAATGGAAAAAATGGAAGTTTCACTATACCAATTGTACTTTGTACAAAATTCAAAAATTACACGAGAAAGTCTCCTTCTCACCCCTTTTCCCCTAGCTACCCACTTTCCATCTCAGGAAGGACCAAATTTTCTCTAACTCTGGTTTTTTTTTCTTTTCAAAATGATAGCTTTTTATTATGGAAAATCATAAACTCATATAGAAGAGAATAGTATAATAAACTTATTTGCACTATAATTTTCCCTTAACAATTATCAAGAAGTGGAAGGCCTAGTTTTGGTTGCACACCTACTTCCTTTCTGTTTTATTCATTAGTTCATTCTGAAGCAATTTCAAATGTTTTATTAGCATATATTAATTGTACAAAATATTGGGTTTCACTGTGACATTTTCATACACGCATGCAATGCGCTTTGATTATATTCACCCTCTCTTATCTCCCTCTCTTCCTTTCCCCATCCTCTTTGCTAATTGTTCTTTTACTTTAATGTGTTTTTTTCATAGATTCTGCATATGAGAAAAATATGTGATAATCATGTTTCTGAGTTGGGCTTATATTGCTTTTACATAGCAATGTCCAGGTTCATTATTAATGTTGAAAAATATTATTCTACTCTTCTTTATGGAATATTTCATTCCATTTTTGTTATCTGTTCATCTATTGATAGACATCAAGTTTGGTTCCATACCTTGGCTATTGTAAATAGTATACCAGTAAACACAGATATGTGTGAACCTCTATGGTATGCTAATTTAGAACCCTTCTGGTAGATGCCCAGGAGTAGTATAACTGTATCATATGGTAGTCCTATTATTAGCTTTTTAGGAACCTTCACATGGACTTCCATAGTGGCTGCACCAGTTTACATTCTTCCAGCAGTGAATAAATGTTCCTTATGTGCCACATTCTTGCCAGAGTTTGTTGTTTCTTGTTTACCTGGTTGGAGCCATTTTGACTATGGTGAGATGGAATTGAAAAGAAGTTTTAATTTACATTTCCCTGAAGGCTAAGGATGTTGAATTTTTTCCATATTTATTGACCTTTTATGGTTCTTCCTTTGAGAAGGCATTCAATTCATTAGCCTATCTATTGATTTGGACATTCAATTCATTAGCCTGTCTATTGATTTGGTTTTGATATGTAATTTTTGGAGTTCTTTATACTTTCTAGACAATAATGTTTTTCTAGATTTTCTCCCACACTGTACAATGCCTCTTTACATGATTATTTCCTTTATTGTGCAGAAGCTTTTTAATGTCAGTTCTTGGAATTATACCCTGTAGGATTCTTTTTCAGAAAGCGCTTTCCTATGCCTTTATCTTGAAGTGTTTTCTTTGTGTTTTCCTGTAGCACATTCAGCTTTGGGGGTTTTATATTAAGGTTTTTGATTCAGTTTGACTCAAATTCTGTGCAGGGGATATGGCTCTAATTTTATTTTTGCATGTGGATATGCAATCTCCTTAGCATCATTTGTTACATTCTTGATACTTTCATTAAAGACTATTCCTTTCTTTGTGGCTCCTCCCTCCTTACTTTAGGAGTCTATGTGCCTGTTTCTCTGTCAGCACCATGCTGTCTTTGTCACAATGGCTCTGTAGGATACTTCAAAATTTCCTTAGGATTGCTTTTACTGTTCGAAGTATTTTGTACTTCCATATGAATTTTAGGATTGTTTTCTAACTTTGTAAATAGTGTTACTAATTTTTGAGATACAAAATTTTAGTGTATCCTCTACATTAAATCATGGTCGCTGTGCAGTTCTCAAGTGGTCATCTATATTCAGGTTTTTGAACTTATCATCCTTGCAATATTTGCATGACATTCTCTAGACTTTATTTAAAGCCTTATTTTCTGATATATGATATATAGGAAATATTTCTTAAGTCAAGTGCTTCTAAAGTTTGTGATTTCTTTGGATTGTTTAATGGATATTTTTCATATTTTAAGAGTTCCATGCATCTTCAATCCAACTTTTCCCCCAATATCTAATTTTTAAGCTTAATTTGTTGAAAAAAATGACATTCTCTAGACTTTATTTAAAGCCTTATTTTCTGATATATGATATATAGGAAATATTTCTTAAGTCAAGTGCTTCTAAAGTTTGTGATTTCTTTGGATTGTTTAATGGATATTTTTCATATTTTAAGAGTTCCATGCATCTTCAATCCAACTTTTCCCCCAATATCTAATTTTTAAGCTTAATTTGTTGAAAAAAAAAACTTCTATTTT
>NW_008347808.1:3920625-3921399 GCF_000622305.1 Nannospalax galili | reverse complement strand
CCCCTCCCCTCCCCTCCCTTCCCTTCCCTTCTTTTTCTTTTCTGGTTCTGAGGAATGAACTCAGGGCCTCATACATGAGAGGCAAACACTTTCCCACTGAGTGATATCACCAATCTCTCAATTTTGTATTTCCACAATTATTTAAAATGCTGTTTCTTCACTATTTTAAAATGTTGGGGCCTGGTGATATGGCTCAGCGGTTGGGAGAATTGGCTGCTCTTGCAGAGGACCCGGGTTTGATTCCCATCACTCATGTGACAGCTAACAACTGTCCATAAGTCCTGTTTTAGGGGATCTGATGCACACTTCTGACCTCTGCAAGCATTGCATGACATGGGTGCATTTACATACATGCAGGAAAAATACATGTAAAATAAAAAATAATAAATAAAATTCTTAAAATTTTTAACAGATTATTTCGTAGAGCATACCGTGTTCATATACCCTCATTACCATCCCTTATCCCTCTCATTTCTGGTGACCTCTTCTTCTTCCCTACTAGTCCTGGTCACAGCTGCTGTGTGTTCATGATTCTAATAGTCATGGCATAATAAGGAAACAGCCTCTCATTTCTGGTGACCTCTTCTTCTTCCCTACTAGTCCTGGTCACAGCTGCTGTGTGTTCATGATTCTAATAGTCATGGCATAATAAGGAAACAGCATAAATTTTTTTTTTATTTTATATAAGTTTTTATATTTACATAGTAGTGTTTTCCTGAGCTTTGCAGTTTTTCAGTTAATCTTACATTATTGGGGTATTGACTTTGTTAGTAT
>NW_008347808.1:3905779-3914153 GCF_000622305.1 Nannospalax galili | reverse complement strand
AACTGTAAACCTAAAAATTTACAGCCAATTTTGAAAGAGATGCATCCTACCTCAGGAAACCGTTATTGAATATGTCAATTGTGTTGTAATGATATGCTTCTTCTAAGTATGTTGTTATTAAATAAATCATTTTTAAAAATTAAAAAAAAAGAAAAAAATATATATTTGCATCATTGTTAGTTTATTGTCCCATGTAAACTTTATGATTATTTTATCATGTTCCAAAATATTAGCTTGTTGGCACTGTAATTGAAATTGTATGAAATCTATATATTAATTCTAATTAAATTGACAACTTTGCAATATTTAACCTTTCAACCCAACTCATAGTAAATTTTAATATGTATCAGTCTTCTTTTTTATGGTTTGTATTTGGGTTTCAAACCACAGTAGCCCTCCCAGTCTCCGACATGGTCTTAAGGACTTCGGATTTCCCAAGCCCCTGAGAAAAGGGAACTGAGTTGATAAGCACCCTGGTCTTTGAAGTCAAGGGAAGCAGACTCTTCTAAAAGGCAGCCTGCCTTTCCTTTGATCTCCGAAGACAAGATAAGCAGATTCCACCTTTTAACCAGAGACTTCAGGAGCCGCTTTAGTACAGCAGTTTTTCCCTTATCTTAAGAGGAAAAAATAAGCACTTCCTGACCCAGATCCTGGCTGGCAGAGGAAAGGAGCCTGTTTTACAAATCCCGCTTTTCCTGCCCCCCCCCGCCCCCACCTAATTTTTTCCAAAGAACTTCCTGCCTTCTGCACCCCAAAGCCCCCTTATATAAGCCCCAGCTCACAATCCGTGGGCTGACATTTTCCCTTCCCTGAAGGGAACAAGGCCCCTGCAAAATAAAACTCTATCCCGCTGAGAGTTTTATCTGTGTCTTGGTGCCCCCCCCCATCAACTCTTTCCTTACTTATCAGTTTCTACATATTTTGAAAACTTATGACTATTCCTAGGTTTGCTTTTATAAATACCATACCCACATACAGTGTCATTATTTTTCCTATTGTTGTTTTTCCTATTATAGTTCTGAAATATGTGTTGCTAAAATGCAGGATGCTTATGATTTTTATATTATTATTTTCTGACCCAAAGATTTTAACCCATTTATTTATTTTGATTCTACTTTTTAGTAAATTTTTTAAATATTCATACAGTATAGTTTTATAGTATTTAGATTCTCTCCTCATCTGCACCTTCTACCTCTGCCTTCTGACCGTTTCATCGTACTCTCATGTGTGTGTGTGTGTGTGTGTGTGTGTGTGTGTGTGTGTACGCACACACAGTTACATATAAAATAAGGCCTATAGAGTTGGGTTTGTGTCACCAAATGTCCTTCCTTGTGGGTCCATCTACTGGACCCACCAAGAGTCTCATCCCTGTAAGACATGATTTCTCCCCCTTCCAGCAGCCAGCAATTGCCAAAAGTTCCTTAGGTTGGGTTGGGATTTCTTACCCACTTCCTCAAATCTAGGCTGGGATTTTGTCTGGTTTGAGCTTACATAGGACTTGTACGAGCTGTCATCATTGCTGTGAGTTCATATGATTGCTGTCTGAAAGACTGTTTCCTTGTGGACATCCACACTCTCTGATTCTTACAATGTTTCCATCTCCATCCTCAATGATCCTTGAGCCTTGGGAGGCAGAGGTATAAAATAGGTATCCTATTCAGGGATAAGCACTCTGGGGCCACTTGTTCTTTGCACACTGGCCAGTTGTGGGTTTCTGTGTTAATTATCATCTGCTGCGTAAGGAAACTTCTCTGGTGATAGTTGAGTGACACATTCATCCCATGTGTAGAGATTACATTGAAAATGTGTCACTTAGAATTAAGCTTCCTACAGACATTTATTCTCTGCATTTGACCAGTTCTGGAACTCTGTTGTATAAGGAAGTTTTAACAGTTGAGGTGACAGCAGAGGCATGCATTAGTTTTCTCTCTACCCCTTGTTCCACTATGTTCCATGAGCCTTGGTTGTAGAGGTTCAACTGTGGCTGTGTCACCTAGTACTGGGCATCTCTCAGACATATACTCTCTGTGTCTGACCAGTTGTGCAATTCTGCAGTAGCCTCCATCTGTTTTTTTTTTTTTAAAAAAAAAAGCTTCCTTGATGAGTGGTGTACAGTATGCTTTTTCTGTAAATATAAACATCAATGTTTAGGATACAGTAAGAAATTTCATTTGTCTAGACATATGAAAGAACGCTTTTCAAGGTGTTTCTTTCTTAGCCATTGTTATTTCTTCTTTTGAGAACTCTATTCATATCCATAGTCCATTTGCTTTCTTGCTTTCTTATTTTTTGAGTTTATACATTTCTTTTAGATTTTATAATTTAAAAGCATATAGATTTTTTAAGTGTTCCCTTATAATGTACTGGGTCTTTTCCATGTCTGTTGTGATGGCTCCTCTTTCATTTCTGATTTTGTTGATTTGGATTTGCTCTTCCTTTCTTTTGGCTAACTGGACTAAGGATTTGTCTATTTTGTTTATATTTTCAAAGAACCAGCTCTTACATTCAATGATTCTTTGGGTTGTTTTATTTGTTTCTTTTTCATTAATTTCTGCCCTGATTTTTGTTATTTCTTTTCATCCGCTACGTTTGGGCTTGTTTGTTCTTGCCTTTCCATAATCTTGTGTTGTATGAATAAGTCATTTATATGTGCTCTTTTTTTTTTTTAACGTAGGCTCTTAGAGTTAGAAACTTCCCTGTTAGGACTATTTTTAATGTGTCCCAGAGGTTTTGTTGTGTTTTATTATTATTTTCATTTAGTTCCAGGAGTACTTTAATTTTTTTCTTGATTTCTTTTTTTCACCCACTCTTCATTCAAGAATGTGTTGTTTAATCTCCATGAGCTTGTGTAATTACTAGAACAATTTTTGCTATTCGTTTTAAGCTGTATTGCCTTGTGGTCTGATAGAATACATGGAATTATTTATTTTTGGATTTTTAGAGTTTTGTTTTGTGCCCTAGTTTGTGGTCAATTTTAGAGAAACTTCTATGGGCTGCTTTGAAGAATGTGTTTTCATTCTTTGGTGCTTGGTGGAATATTCAGTAGATGTCTGTTAGGTCCATTTGATGTATGGTATTATTTAATTCAGACGTTTCTGTGTTTATTCTTTGTTCAGTTGACCTGTCTGTTGGAGACAATGGATTACTGAAGTCACCAGCTATTACTGAGTTGGGGTTAATCTTTGTCTTGATGTCCTATAGTTTTCTTTTTATGAAATTGGGTGCACCGGAGTTTGGTGCATGTGTGTTCATGATTGTAATATATTCTTGGTCAATTGTTCCATTGACCAGAATGAAGTGTCCTTCTTCTCATCTTGATTAATTTTAATTTAAAGTCTATTTTCTCAGATATTAGCATTGCAACAGTTGTTTGCTTCTTAGTTAAATTTGTTTGGAAATTTTTTCCCATCCTTTCACTGTAACATAGTGCCTATCCTTGAAGGTGAGATGAGGTTCTTGTAGACAGCACAAGATGGATTTTGTTTCTTAATCCTATCAACTATTCTGTGTCTTTTGACTGGGGAGTTGAGGCCAATTATATTTAAAGTTATTATTGGAAGATGTGTATTGGTTACTATCATTTTAATTTCTGTTAGTGTTTTTTATCTTATTTTGTGTTTCCATAATTATACCTTCATTTGTTTTCTTTCTGTAGCCTCTTGGATATGGCTATTCCTTTCTTCAGTCCTTTATATTGTTTCAAGTATTCTCTGTGAGGCTGGCTTTGTGGACATGAATTCTTTTATCCTATTAATGTTATGGAAGATTTTTCTTTCCCCTTCGAGTATTATAGACAGGTTTGCTGGTTAAAGTATTCTGGGTTGGCATTTATGGTCATTTAGAACTTGGAATACTGTGGTCTAAGCTCTTCTGGCTTTTTTAGTTTGCATCAAAAAGTCAGCTGTAATTCTGATGCATTTTACTTTATATGTAACTTGTTTTTCTCTTATAACTTTCAGTACTTTCTCTTTGTTCTGTACATTTAATGATTTTGCTGTGATATGCTATGGGGATTTACTGTTCTAGTTCTGTCTATTTGGTGTTCTGTGTGCTTCTTGTATCTATAGGTATGTCTTCCCTTAATTTCGGGAAAATTTCTTCTATCATCCTGTTGAAGATCTGGTCAATGTCATTGACTTCAGATTCTTCTCTTTCCTTTATGCCTATGATGGGTAAATTTGATCTCTTTATTGTGCCCCACAGTTCTTGCATATTCTATTCCCATTTTTTAAAAAATTCATATTCTTGCTTGAGTGATCTAGTTCTTCAACTTCATCATCAATTCTTGATGTTCTGTTTTCCATTTCATTCATTCTGATGGTGAGACTTCTGTCATTTCATATTGACTTACTGAGTTTTTCAATTCCATCTTCATTTCAGTTTATATTTTCTTTAATATTTCTATCTCTTTCATGAATTCATTTTTCAAATCCCAAGTTTTCTTTGTCATCTTATTCTTCTGTATATTTGTATTTTCCTGAGCTTCTGTCAGGAGTTTTTCTCCATTTTCTTTGCATTGTTTTTTTTTTCTTGTTTGTATGTTTTTTTTAAATTTTGTTGAATTCTTTGATCACGTTTGGCATGGTTCTTTTAAATTCTGTGTCCTGTGGTGTTTTTTTTTTTTTTTTTTTTAGGTAGTTCTCATTGCCAATGACTTTGCTAGGACTGGTGGGGTTTGGTAGGTACATATTATTTTGGTTTTTCATATTATTTGTGTGTTTTTTGTGGTCTGGGTGTGTGGATTTCTTTTGTTGCTTGTATATTTGATATGAAACTCAAGCTAGCCTTCACTGAGTTGAAGTTTGATTCTGTTTATATTGTTGATGAAGCTTGGTTGTGTTCTGATCCAGCATGAATGGTTAGTCGGTCTGGGCTTCAGGTTCTGTCTTTTGATCTTTTATAGGAGGGACTAGATTGATCCAGAGGGGTTAGTCAGGCACTCTCTAGGAGAGTGAAGGAGCCCAGGATAGTCTGGCACTTTTTGGCAACCTCAGTGGGATAGGACCAAGGGCCAAGGAGAACTGACCAAAGATTTTTGACAAACTTTTTTGTTGATTAAAAGTTTTTTCAATTGTTCTTCCATTTTTAATAACTAACTAATGCCAACCTAAGTAATGATTACTCCATCTCCTTTCCTGAAATGTTAACTTTTTGTTTCTGTTTCTTGGTTAGTTGCATTTAGGGGCTGAGGATATAGCTTGGTGTGGTGCTTGCCTGGCAAGCACAAAACTCTGGATCTGATCCCTGGCACTAGGTAAACCAAGCATGGTGGCATGTGCCTGTAATTCTAGCACTCAGGAGACTGAGCTCAAGAAGTTCAAGGTCATCCTTAGCTACATAGCAAGTTCAAGGCCAGCCTGGAATACATAAGACTCTGCCTAATATATATGTAACAACAATAATTAAAGAAGAAGGGAGGATGTGAGGGGGCATGGGAGGAATTGGAGGATAGAGAGGGATGGGTGAAAATGATGTAAATGCTCATCTATGAAATTCTCAAAAAATAAAAATTTAAAATGCAGCACTCAGATTAAACAAAACAGAAAATACAGTGTCCCAGCACCTTCACTGTCCATTAAAGTCTCTTGGTGATTTTATCAGGACTTGCTTCCAAGGATCCTGGTTTAATTAAAGTGATGGAGCCTGAGTATTATCATTTAAAAAAGCATCTCAGATATTCAGAGAATCTTAAGTTTGAGAATCATTCTTCTATACATTTTAACCAATTGATAAGAAACAGTGGTGATAGCAGATTTGCTGATCTTGTTTTGGATGTTAGAAAAAATATTTCAACCTCTCACCCCTGAGTATAATATTAGTTATGTTTTTGTCATATGTGAAATTTAATGTGTTCAGGTACATTCTTTATATGCTGTTTTTATTTTTTTAATTACTGTGTGTGATAGTAGTAGAATGTGGGAACAGGTGAGGAAGGGGGACTGAATGTGGTTGAAATACAGTTAAAAATTAGGAACACATGTTGAATCTTGTCAACTGCCTTTATTGCATTCAGCGAGGTGATCATGTGTTTTTGTCCTTTATTTTGGAAATATGTGTTGTATCATATTTATTGATTTTTTTCTGTTGAACCCTCCTTGTATCCCTGGGATGAATCCCATTTGTGCATTGTCACAGTTACTTTTTCTTGTTGTTATGACCAATTGCTGATAAGAAGCTATATACAGGAGAAATGGTTTATCTTTTGCACATGGTTTGAGGTGATACAGCCTCATGGTGAAGAAGACATGGAAGTGAGTGACACCATGACTGTGGGATCATTCTACAGATGCTCATATCTCAGCAGAACAAGAATCGGAGAGAGGTCAACAGGAAATAACATGAACTCAGAATCTGTTATTTTAGAGACCCAGTTCCAGATAGGTTCTACTCCCAACCCACAACCTCATAAAACAGCACCATCAGCTGGGGGACTAAGTATTCAAACACGAGACTGTGAGGGACATTTTACATTTAAACCGAAGAAGTCATGGTGAATAATATTTTAATTGTATTGTTATACTTGTTTGACTAGTATTTTGTTGAAGCTTTTGTGTCTATATTCACCAAGGTTATTGATCTGTGGCTTTCCTTTTTAGTTGTTTCCATGTCTTGTTTTGTTATCAGGGTTAACTTGGCTTTATAGAATGTGTTTAGAAGAATTCTTTCATTTTTTATTTTTTAGTGTACTAGAAGGATAAGCAGTATTAGTTCTTTAAGTGTTTGGTAGAATTCAGCAGGGAACCCATCAGATTCTGGGCTTTTATTTGCTGGGAATATTTTATTATTTATTCATTCTCTTTATTTACTCTTCATATGTTCAGACTTTCTATTCCTTTCTGATTCAGTCTCAGAAGGTTGCATGTCCTTTGTGATACAGGAGATGTTGGGATGGTAGATAGTATTCTATGTCCTTTACTCAACAAGAAGCTAAGAGCCAGAGCTTATTCCATTTCTTCTTCCCAATACCAAGAAGAGCATCTGAGGCAGAGGCCTCTACTTGTGATGAGACTGCTCACTTTGTATGGGCACAGGTAGCTCTTAACTATTTCCAAGTTTAGAAGTCACCTTTTGTTGGTTTTCTTTTCTTTCTTTTATGGGGAGTGGATGGTTGCTGAACACTGAACTAAAGCCATGCACTTATTGGTCTTTTAACACATTTCACTCTACTCCCTGGTTTGTATCTTTCTATAGAGAAATGCACTGTAATTCTTACCATTTGTCCTTTATAGATACATTGTTTTCTTAAGAAATTTCCTTTGTCATTGATTTTTTTAAGTGAATATGCTATCCTTCACTACCTGTATCTTGCTTGGTGTTTCCTGAGATTCCTGCATTTGTGGTTTTCGATTTATCATTACTTTGGGGAAGTTCTTAGCCACTCAGGTTTTTTTTTTTTTTTCTTTTTGTGTCTGTTTTTTCCCAGCACCAGGAATTCAACTCAGCCTTACTAAAAAAAAAAAAAAACTCCATCACCGAGCTACATCTCAAAGCCCTCTCTCTAACTTTCCTTTTTATCTTTCATCTCTTATTAGAGATTCTCATTACATGTTATATTATATCTACCAAGTTTGTCCCACAACTTCAGATACTGTGTTTTGCCTTTTTTCATTCCTTTTCTGTGCATTTCCCTCAACTGTGCTCAGTGCTTAAAGGCATTCTTCCTTCCTATTAGTGTTTCTGACTTTTAGCATTTGTTTTTACACTTTCTTAGAGTCTCCATCTCTCTTCCATTCTGCCTATCTCCTTCTTTTTTTAGTTAAATATTTATTTAATAACCACATACTTAGAAGAAGCATTTCATGATAACAGCATTGACATACTCAATAACAAATTTTCTGAGCTAAGATGCATCTTTTTCAACTCTTTCACAAGTGGGTGCAAGTTTCTAGGTTCACAGTTCAATTCATATGGTTATACAATATTGAACTCAGTATAAGCCCTGTAAGATATAAAATTGAATGAGTTTTTAGCCTTTAAAAAAAGATCCCCATTTCATTATTAAAATACAGTTTCATACAGAAAAATTCATTCTCAATGCAATTGACGTTAAGATGTTTGCACATGCGTTTCTAATCTATATATATCTTATTATAACTAGTGACAGTCGGTTACTTTCTGAGTTCCTTGGCATCTGAGCATGGATATAAAGTCATCAGGTAGATTTCAGTGGTAATGTTTTTCACATCTACTAATTCTTCTTATTATTTTTTAATCATTATTTGTTTAATTTTTAATAACTACATGATTAGAAGCATTTCACTACAGATTTAACATATTCAGTAACACTCCATAGCAAGAGTACATCTCTTTCACAAGTGGTTGTAAGTTTCTGGGTCAAAGTTGAATTAATACAGTTATACAATATTGGACTCAG
>NW_008347808.1:3904729-3905429 GCF_000622305.1 Nannospalax galili | reverse complement strand
TAGTCAGCCTATCTAAAGGTCTTTGTTTTAGGAGGGTCAGCTCTTCCTCTTCTAGCAGCAATCAGTTATCAATACTCCTTTAGATAAGATTAGGGTCTGCTGTTGATTTTCCAAGTTCTATGCTGGGTTACTATTTGGGGGTCCCTTTGGTCACCCTGGCCAACAGCTCAAAAGAAGGTATCTTCTATCTGGCATTGTTGCTTGTTATGTAGCCTTTAGCTATGAATATGGACTCTTAAGAAATTATACTGGCCCCTTTAATCTTTGATTATACTTTCCTTTTGGATGCTTAAGGCCATACAGTTGGCCCAGATAAATGAATTTATTTTTACCCTTAAGGTCGTTTCAGGATCTGTTCCTCAGGGGTCACAAGGGCTTTGGAGGAGCCCCTGGCTCCTTTCTTTTACCAGTTCCGCCTATGTGAAGATAAGTCAAAGGTCCTGCTTGACCATGATTGGCTTTGCTTGGAAGCATGGAGGAAGTGATTCCTCTATGTTGGCTCTCTTCTTTGTAGACTGGACACTGGTTCATGTCCATCTGGTGGGGTCTCCTTGGCCTCCTTGATCAAGAAGAGGACAGGTAACTCACCACAATTTCAAGACATTTTGAGAGATGCTCATAGTCCCCTGGAACTAGTTGACCTAGGAGGGCAAAGAGCAAAAACTGTCCTTTATGTCCCTCTGACCAAATTATTATAGGC
>NW_008347808.1:3904388-3904701 GCF_000622305.1 Nannospalax galili | reverse complement strand
AGGTTAGTTCCACCAATCTGGTACTTTTAATTACTGTGTGTCATGTAGATAAATCTTGGGCAAAGACCAGTTGTTCTCAGATAAACCTTACTAAGACATATATTTCTTGATCTGCCATTATAATTTGTCCTTAGGTTGTAGGAGTAATATGGTTCCTTCTGGTTTTCAAAACTAGCTAGGCATTATTTATCTGTCGCATTGCCTCACACCTCCACCATAGTTTTCCCACCTAAGGGACCCCTATTTCCCCCCTTTCTCCCTTAATAATACCCTTCTCCTATGGTCCTACCTCTCTTGAGCTCCTTCTTTCCCC
>NW_008347808.1:3902507-3904189 GCF_000622305.1 Nannospalax galili | reverse complement strand
ACATATGAGGGAGAACATATGTCATTTTTTTTCTGAGTCTGTGTTACTTCACTTAGTATAACATTTTCTAGCTCCATCCATTTACCTGAAAATTTCATGTTTTCATCTTTCTTTTTTTCGGAGTAAAACTCCACTGTATAAATGAACCACATTTTCATTATCCACTCGTCAATTGAGGGACACTTAGGTTGCTTCCATCTCTTAGCTATTGTGAAAAGAGCAGCAACAGACATGGATGTACAGGTGTCTCTGCAATAGGATGACTTCTTTGGGTATATGCCAAGGAATGGTATAACTGGGTCAAATGGTAGGTTCATTTGTAGTTTTTTAAGAGTTCTCCACACTGCTTTCCATACGGGTTGAACAAGTTTACAGCCCCACCAGCAGTGGATGAATGTTCCATTTTCCCCACATCCTCTCCAATATTTGGTATCGTTTGTTCTCTTGATCTTAGCCAGTCCGACTGGGGTAAGATGAAATCTTAAAGTGGTTTTAATTTGCATTTCCCTAATTATTAGTGATGTTGAACATCTTTTAAGGTGTTTCATAGCCATCTTTACTTCTTCTTTTGAGAACTCTCTGTTCAACTCCTTAGCCAATCTTTTAATTGGGTTGCTTCTTGTCTTGATTCTCTGTTTTTTGAGTTCGTTATATATTCTGGATATTAAACCTCTCTCCGATGTGTCATTGGTAAAGATTTTCTCTCATTCTGTGGGTTTTCTGATCCCTGGTTGCCTCCTTTGATGTACACAAAGCTTTTTAGTTTAATGAGGTCCCATTTGTTATTTCTTGCCCTTGTTTCCTGAGCAATTGATGTCTGGTTTAGAAAATCCTTTTTCTACACCTTTATCTTGTAGGTTTCCCCAATGTTTTCTTCTAACAGTTTCAGAGATTCAGGCTTTACATTGAGGTCTTAAAATCTGGTGTAGTAATCCCCCCAGCATTGCTCTTAGTGCTCAGGGGCTATCCAAGGTCTTTTGTGCTTCCATGTGAATTTTAGGATTGTTTTTTTTCAATTCTGTGAAAAATGTCATGGGGATTTTGATTGGCATTGCATTGAATCTATATATGACTCTTGGTAGGATGGTCATTTTCACAATATTACTTCTTCCAATCCATGAGCATGGGAGGTCCTTCCATCTTCTCATGTCTTCCTCAATCTCTTTCTTTGATGATTTAAAATTTTCATTGTACAGCTCTTTAATGTCTTTGGTGAGCTTTATTCTGAAATTTTTTTATTTTTTATTTTTTTGCAGCTTTTGTGAAGAGTCTCCCTGTAGCCCCAGCTGTCCTGGAACTCGCTGTGTAGACCAGGCTGGCCTCAAACTCAGAGATTCGCCTGCCTCTCCCAACAGAGTGCTGGGACTACAGGTGCATACCGCCATGCCTGGCCTGCCATCCCTAAATTAAATTAGATTAGATTAAATTGTTCGTTCATTTAGCTAGCTAGTTAGTTTTTTGAGACAGGATCTTGCTGTGCAGTCCAGGCTGGTGTTAGACTTACTGTGTAACCTAGGCTAGCCTCAAACTTAGGGGCCTCTCCTACCTCTACCTCCCTTTCTTTCTTTCTTTCTTTCTTTCTTTCTTTCTTTCTTTCTTTCTTTCTTTCTGTCTGTCTGTCTGTCTGTCTGTCTGTCTGTCTGTCTGTCTGTCTGTCTGTCTTTCTCCCTCCCCCTCCCCTG
>NW_008347808.1:3900528-3902278 GCF_000622305.1 Nannospalax galili | reverse complement strand
CATGCCTTTAGATATCCATCCATTTCTTTTAGGTTTTCAAATTTAGTAGCATATAGGTTTTTAAAGTATGCCCTTATAATGTCCTGCATCTTTCTGGTGTCTGTTGTGATGTTTCCCCTTTCATCTCTGATTTTGTTGATTTGGAGGTGCTCTTTCTTTCTTTTGGTTAACTGGGCTAGCAGCCTGTCAATCTTGTTTATCTTTTCAAACAACCAGCTCTTGGAACTGTTGATTCTTTGTATTGTTTTCTTTGTTTCAATTTCATTAATTTCTACCCTGATTTTTATTATTTCTTCTTGTCTGCTGGGTTTGGGTTTCATTTGCTGTTGCTTTTCAAATGTGTTGTGTTGCAATAAGTCATTTATTTGTGTTCATTCCAATTTTTAACGTAGGCACTTAGAGCTATAAACTTCCTTCTAAGGACCGCTTTCAGCATGTCCCAGAGGTTTTGTTGTGTTGTGTTGTCCTTTTCATTTAGTTCCAGGAATGCTTTTATTTCTTAATTTCTCTTTTGACCCATTCATCATTCCGGAGTGTGTTGTTTAATCTCCATGTGTTCATGTGCTGATTAGGGCTTCTTCCGGTGTTGACTGTAAGCTTTATTGCACTGTGGTCTGATAGAATGTGTGGAATTATTTGAATCTTTTTTATTTGTTGAGGTTTGTTTTGTGCTCCAGTATATGGTCGAATTTGGAGAAGGTTCCATGGGGTCCTGATTAGAAAGTATGTCCTTTGGTGCTTGGGTGGAATACTCAGTATATGTCTGTTAAGTCCATTTGATATAGGGTATTGTTTAATTCAGATGTCTCTCTTTTAACTCTCTGCCTTGTTGACATATCTAATGGAGACCATGGGGTATTGAAGTCCCCTACTACTAGTGAGTTGGGATTAATCTGGGCCCTGAAGTTCTATAGTATTGTTTTTATGAAGTTGGGTGCACCAGAGGTTGGTGAATATATGTTCATGATTGTAATATCTTCTTGTTTTATTGTTCCTTTGATCAGAATGAAATGGCCCTCTTTATCTCTTCTGGTTATCTCTTCTAATTAGTTTTAGTTTGAATTGCAATGCCTGCTTTTTGACTAGTACCATTTGATCGTAATATGATTTATTCCATCCTTTAACCTTAAGGTAATGGCTGTCCTTGAAGGTGAGAAGAGTTTCTTGCAGACAACAAAAAGATGGGTTTTGTTTCTTAATCCATTCACCTAGTCTGTGTCTTTTGACTGGGGTGTTCAGTCTGTTAATATTTAAAGTTATTAATGAAAGATGAGTGTCGAATCCTGTCATTTTTATTTCTATTTACATTTGTGATATAGCTGTACTTTTCCACAGTTATATCTTCATTGATTTCTTTCCGCAACTCTTTGGGTATAGTCATTCCTTTCTTCAGCTTTGTGTTGCTTCCAGAACTCTGTGAAGGGCTGGTGTTGTGGACATGAATTCCTTCAGCCTATTTATGTCATGGAAGATTTTTCTTTCCCCTTCGACTATAATAGACATTTTGGCTGGGTATAATAGTCTGGGTTGGCATCTGTGATCATTTAAAACTGGGAATACTTTGGTCCAGGCTCTTCTGGCTTTAATAGTTTGCACTGAAAAGTCAGCTGTAATCTTATTGGGCTTTCCTCTACATGTGACTTGTTGTTTCCCTTTTTCAACTTTCAATATTGTCTCTTTGTTTTGTTCATTTAGTGTTTTTACTATGATGTGCCGTGGAGAGTTTCTTTTCTGGTCCTGTCTGTTTGGT
>NW_008347808.1:3888611-3900063 GCF_000622305.1 Nannospalax galili | reverse complement strand
TGTACTCCTCTAGAGTACTATTGGTATTTGGTGGGGATATGTTATTTTGGTTTTTCATGTTATTATTTTTTTCTCTGTGATTTAGACATGTGAATTTGTTTTGTAGTTTGTGATTCTGTGTGAGACTCAGGCATTCAAGTTTAGGTCTGCTTCTTTGTGTGAACTTTATGTGTCTTTGTGGTTTACTTTTTGGGCGTGAAAGGCTGTTTCCTCTAAGCTTCCAGTTCTCTCTTTTGATTTTATATTGGAGAGACCAGATTGCTTTTGTCTTCAGGAGTTCCCACAGAGGCCCAAGTCAGATGAGGATCAAATGCTCTTAGTCTTTTTTCTAAGGTCTGGATCCCTCCAGGATAGCTTTTGGCCTCAGAAATTTGGGGGCTGGACTGGACTGGGAGATGATCCCAGGAAAGATGCTGGTCTAGGGCAGCTGTTGGCTATTCCACCCAGAGATGCAAAGGAAGATGGGGGCGGAAGTTGGCTCCAAGGACCCCTGGGGACTGCACTGAGGAGCTGGGTTGTTCTGGATGGAAAGGACCAGGAAGAGGAAAGGTCAGCCCCTGCTTCAGGAAAAAGGTTGGAGGGTTGTGCAGACCCAGGGGGGAAGAGGGAGGTGCGGGCACGGTCAGGCCTAGCGTGTCCCTGAGGACCGGAGAAGGAACTGAGTTGGTCTGGATGGACAGGATCGGGAAGCAGTGGTGGTTCCCCAGGTGTCCTGGGCGCCAAGAGAAGGAATGGGACAGGATCCAGATTAGGAGGAGAGACCAGCGGGGGAGATGAGAAGGTGAACGAGGCAGGGGGAGTCAATGCACAGAGGGAAAGACCGACTTACCTAGGACAGAGAAGCCTGCAGAAGCCTGCGGGTTGGAGAGAGACCTGCGAGTCCTGCAGGCCCAGGGAAGCAGAGGGAGGTGAGGGCGGGCCCAGGCCCAGAAGCAGTGCTCCTGGGGACCTGAGAAGGAACTGAGTTGCTCTGGATGCACAGGATCAGGAAGAAGCAATGGTGGTTCCTCAGGTGTCTGGGGCACCAAGGCGAGGAATGGGACAGGACCCAGGCTAGGAGGAGAGACCGGCGGGGGAGATGGGACGGCGAGTGAGGCTGGGGGTGTCAAGGCACGGAGGGCCCTATCGACCTACCTTGGAGAGAGAAGCCTGCGGGCTCCTTCTTTATCTTTTACGTAGTCTAATTTTGTCTATTATAGCCCTTAACATATTAATTACAGCTGTTTCAGTTATTGAGTCGATAATTCCAAACTTTCCTATCAGAGTCTGGTTCTTACGAAAACGTATGTCTTCAAACTGTATTTTTTATTTTGTATGTCTTGTTGCAAGCCAGACATGATGTAATAGGTAAAAAGAACTGAGGTACATAAACCTTTAGCGTGAAGTTTTATGTTCCTTTGGCCAGGGTTTAGTATGTTTTTCTCTTTCCTCTTATCTTTGGGTTTCCATTAGAGACTCAGTGAATTTTTCTGTTCTTTTTGTCAGAGTGGGTCCTGTTGTTGTACAGAAGCCTTGTTGATATAGTGGTAAGGTGTCGGAGGAGGGGAAGTGTTCCATAAGTCTTATGATTCTTTGTCTTCTAGTGCAATGTACCCCTGACCTTTGACTCTTCCAAGTGCTTCTCAGTTTTATACTTGATGTCCCCTCTTATGAGACAGTTAAATGCTTTCCTCTTCTACCCAGTTCTACCACTGGTAAAACTGTAGTAGGTTAGGATAAAATGGCTTCTTTTAAGAGCAAAATGCTCTGGGCATATGGTAATTTTTCTTCCACATTTGCCAGAAGCATGAATGCATGAGGAAATTTTTTCTGAGATCTCTACTCTGGGAAACTGATAGGATGCTCAAGGTAAAACTAAGAAAAAAAAAAACCCAAACAATAAAACATGTGGGTTTCTCATGGGATTGGGGCACTTAGTAGTTTTTAACTCTGCAACTCATACATATTACGTCCTAGCAGTTTTCACACTTACAAATTCAATTTCCATATGCTGATACTAGTTTCCATGGAGTTTTCTGCTTCTTGAGCTTCTGCTCCAAAGTTTTGACCTGTAGCAGCCTTTTTGTCCCTAAAGTTTTGGCAGCATCAGTTTGCTTCATGATCTCAGTACTTTGGCGAATCTTCAGAGTTGATTTTCAGTTTGTTCTGCCTTTTTCCCCCATAGTGTGCCTTGAAGATGATTTCCAAATTTCTTATATACTACACCAGCATGCAAGAGAATTTTGGAAACCTGAAAGTTTTTCTTTCTACAGTTTTGATCACTTGAAAACTTTCCGTAGTGATGACTTTTTAATTAATATGCCTTTTTATTTTTTGTTTTTTTTTTTAATTCCAAAGACAGGCAATTTTTAACAGGTTACATAAAATTATGTACACAATGAAGTTTAAGGGGGGAAAAAGAGGAATAAGAAATCAAAGACCAAAGGATTTGCCAACATGGGGGCAGCTTTGGTAGAATAATGGCTTCCATTATCTCTTTTTTTTTTTTTAATCCCAAGAAGATTATTGGGTTTGCTAACAGAGCACAATGTGGGGGTTTATTTACAGAAGAGTGCTCCACCCCATTTACAGCTGCGTTGGAAAATTCACACTCAAATATAGAGCCTATGATTTCCCGACAGCTGCACAAAGTGGCAAGAGAGGTGCCTCATGGCGTTCTTGGCTTATATATCCTTAGCCCTTCCCCCACATACAGCCAACATCAACTGATTGGTTGGGAAGGGTAATTGACTCCTCATTGCATGGGAAGGAGGTGTAACTATAGCTTGCCGGCATAGTGGTTGGAAGACACTTCCACTTAATACTCTACCCCTTCCTCCAGCTCTTACATTCTTTCTGCCAACCTCTTCCACAAAAGTCCCTGAGCCTTGGAGGGAGTGATGTGTGTGAGAGGATCTTTCTCCCATTGTGATATGCCTTATTTTTAAAGAAGGTAAATGGTAAATTCTGTTGGAAGGTTAATTATTCAAAAAAGATGAACTATTGTTCATGTTTAATTTTTTAATAGATCCAAAATGCCCAGGAGATGTTGATTTTCAAAATAGTGACTGGGATATTAAGACAATCACCAGCTCCTTGAAATTCTACCTCAGGTATGCCTTATATGAACTGGGATTATGCTTTTCATGATTGATGAAATCTGTCTGGGTTGATAGTACAGTTGATGTAGTTTTAGTTTTAGGAATGTGGATAGGAGAGTTCTCAGTAAAAGAACAGAGAGTAAGGAGAATTTCTATTTAAAAAGAAGGTGTATTAGAAGATTTTTTTGAGGCAGGGTCTCAATATGTATCCCAGAGTGGACTGGAACTTGTGATAGTATCCTCCTGCCTCAGTTAGACTTATAGGCATATGCCATGTCCCTCATGTCCTGGCAGCATTTTTACCTGAGAATTACAGCATAGAAAGCAAGAAAATTAGATTTTTATTGAAAAATGCATTATTTCAAAAAAGTCATGCTTTGGGAATAGAGCTCAGTGATAGAGTCTTTGTTTAGCTTGCAAAAGACCCCATAGTCAATCCTCAATAAAAAAATGTTCTTTAAATAATGTAAGAAGGTTGCCTGGATTCACAGAGTTGATGTCATGATGAGTTCACTAGTACAATAATGAGTTATGTGCACATATTTTAGTTGGTAACAAGCATTTTGAAACCTGTAGTTGAGTTGGGGAGAGAGGGACAGTTGGGGAAGGAGGGGGAGAGGGAGGAAGGGAGAGAGAGAGAGAGCAAGAATGGATATGTCATGCTATCATGATTCAATTCATATAATTAAAATAGATAAACAAGAAAATATAATGTTTGAGATGAATGAAGTATCAACAATAAGAAAGAACACATTAATTTACCCACAAAATCTTTGAGAATACACAGAACTGATGAAATTATTGTTCTCTTGCTGACATAAATATATATTAATTAAAAGGTATTTGATTTCATATATATACTTATGTATATGCATTAATTTTTTGTTACGATTATTTATACCCTATAATATGCTCCATAGTTACATGCTCATGTATCTTCTTTTCAAATTTTGTGATCTTTTAGTATTAAGATAGATATTTAAACTCCAGACTATATCAATAATCCAAACAGTTGGGTCATGATATTGCTGTTAAATGGCTTTACATTATAGAATCATCTTTATGTAGTTATAGCTTTATATAAACATGAATGTTCTTTCCAGAAACATTTATCCTGTATCTGCCAAAGAAAGGAACTGATATTGGAGGGTTTATTCTGTCCTAGGGAGTGTGCCAGTTGCTTATGTTGACATTGATATTTTTAATATCAATAACTGTGTATCATAGGTGGTGCACTACTCCTTTTACAGATGAGGAAATTGAGGTACCTCCTTCTCCCCCAAAATAATGTCCATATTATTTTTCACACATAAATGCCTGGCTTAGAAGGCTGTTGGTCTAGGACACCTTTCCATAACCCATGTTATCATGGCCAAGGATTACTGGGTAATGACCTGTCATGGGATTACTTGTATAATTTAGCAAATACAGAGTTTAATCTTATACAAATACTTTAAGAATTTGGATAATGAAAGTAGCAAGGGAGTGATGCTATGTCTATATCCCTGTTGAAATCTTTTTAAAGATGTATTTCAAAGGCTTCTCTGATTTAAATCATTTCCAGCTCATGCCATAATCAGCAGTGTGGCCCTCTTTAAAGATGGGAAGATCAAGCCTAAAAGTATGAGTGGTCGATAACTTTAGGAGGAGTTTTGCATCTGTGGGACTATAATATGCACCAGCCAGTTTTCACTATTTGCTGATTTATTTAAATATATTTTTAGGAAAGGAAGGGTTTATTTTGGTTTATGGTTTAAGAAAGAATACAATTAGTTCATCATGGCAGGGAAGGGATGTGAGCAGGAGCATGAGGGACTGGTCACAATGTGTGTGTGATCAAGATATGGAACTTATTTTTACTTTTGTTTATATAATGCTTAATATCAGGGAGAAAAGAAGGTAAGAAGAGTGCTCTGAAAGAGTTTGAAGGCATAATCCCTTTACTGGTTGTATATGGTGGCAAGGGAGAGTCATCTAGTCTGTGTGAATAGATAGAATAGGAATTGATTAAGAATAAAGTGAACATGCTAGATCAGGATGACATTTGGATTAGTTGAGAACTGTTTATTAAGAAATTAGGTGCAGGGCACTGGAGAGATGGCTCAGCAGTTAAGAGCACTGGCTGTTCTTACAGAAGGCCGGGGTTCTAATCCTATCACACACATGGCGGCTAACAACTGTTCATAACCCCAGTTCCAGAGGATCTGGCTCCCTCTTCTGTCCTCTGCAGGTATTGCATGACACAGGTGCACTTATATGCATGTAGGCAATATACTGATACACATAAAATAGGAATAATAAATAAAATTTAAAAAAAGAAATTAGATGCAGGGCCCTTCTTGTTATAAGAAGCAGAGGTGGAAATTATGATGGAACAATGCTGCTTAATGCCACAAGAACAGATACCCCTTGCTCCAGGCGAGATGACTAACTGACAGCAAACAGCTATACAAGGTCTTCTAATAACTTTTTTTTGTCCAGCAGTATATACAGGGGAAATAGTATTGAATCAATGGCCAAAATATCAACATGCATGTAGTACATATAAAATATTTATTTTCCATCTGTGTGGGAAAATGGAAAGTTCTGACTCCAGTGAGCCCACATAGTAGTTTGTGAAAGTAAAGATTGATGCTGTTTATATAAAAATAAAGGCAATGCCATGCAAATACAGGTTGATTATGTGACCCATTTAGTATGAAAAAAGTCAATTCATTTTCATTTCCTGGCCTCTATGCATATTTGAGTTTACAAGCCTCCCAGTATAGTAAAAAGAGAAAGAGGCCATGACAAAATTCCAGGGTAGAATGCCCAGAAAGGGGATTGCCAAGAATGACCAAAGTGATTAAAAGAAAAAAAAAAAAAACACAATCAAGTGATGTGGCAAAATTGACAAGATAAGCTTCAAGGAGGCTTGCTAACAGCTCCAAATGCCGCAAAGAAGTCAAGGTGCAGAATGACAGTTGTCCTTTGTGTGCAGCATTGAGGGAGTCGCTGATGAAGTTGGTAAAAGCAGCTTCAGTGGAGTCAGATGATAATGGGTTAAAGAGTGAACTAGGGGACTTGGGCTAAGAAGTAGAGATCACATGTGCTACATTACTTCCTACAGAATCCTGGCTGGGAAGGATACAATAATCTTGTAATCTTGTTTAAGCAACTGCCTCTGTTACCTATATGGTCAGCAATTCCCCTCAAGTTTTATTTCAAGCCCAGAACCCGTCACTTGGTTTCAGTCCTGCTTCCCCTTACAGGATCAACAGAAAGATCAAATAGGAGAACAAATACAAAAGGGCTTTGGAAATTCTTCAGACCCATCAAGTTGTAAGGGGTTGATGGTTACATTTAGTTTGAACTTGTCAGGAGTAGTATGCATTTCCTTTTACTTTGGGGAACTAATTGAAGACCTTGCTAGAAGCTTCAGCCTGTTAAACTTGAATCCCTCTGGAAAAGCTTCTATGAAGAGGTAAATGTATGTAATCGTAGTAAACCGTTGGGGGTGGGGGGCTTACTCTTCTTAGAACTGAGAATCCAAGTTCTGGTTCCTTTTTCTTTCTAATGTACAGTCTTCATTTATTTCACTTAGGAATCTTTCGGAACCTGTCATGACCTATAAGCTTCACAAAGAGCTTGTCTCTGCTGCCAGTAAGTATTGATATTACTAGCTACATTGTGTTGTCCTGGTTTCTTAGGAAGGTTTATGTCAATAAGCTAGAAAACTGGTTGAGAATAAAAGCCCAAAACACATACTCAAATTTTGCCCACTGCAAAATGAGAGTATTTCTGCTTCAGAGGTAGATGATAAACGTTTTAAAAATCAGTGTTGCATGGGTTCAAAAAATTGGCTAATTTTGAAGCATGTGGTGTATGTTTCTGGGCTTTCTCAGTGATTGTCATACGAAGGTAGCAACATACACCTTAGGACCTCACAGAAAGTGGATGAGAAAAGGTTTCCAAGTGGAGAACTTAGATACAACCTCCTGTGACTACAATTCTGCCTCCTTTGAGACTGTTCTGTCTTCTCCACTCCTTCTTCTGTCCCTCCCCTTTCTAATTTCTCCACCCTTATAGACCTATATATTTTTTCTTTAATCTGTTTCTTTGCTTTTTATGGTTTTGTTTCTCTGTTTCTTTTTTATTGTCATTGTGTCTGTGCCTAATTACTTATCTTCTCTCTTCATCTTTTTAGTCTTCCTGTGTCTTCATTTTCTCTCTCTCTCTCTGTGACTATGTCTGTCTCTCTGTCTCTGTCTCTCTCTGTCTGTCTGTCTCTCTCTTTCTCTCTTTGCATGTGAGAATTTCCAAAGCAATAGCCTAGAAAGCCAGATGATCTTATCTCTATGTTCTCTCTGACAGAATCTGACAACCTGGATTACCGTCTGGGAGCTATTCACTCCCTAGTATATAAGCTTCCAGAAAAGAATCGGGAGATGCTGGAACTTCTGATAAGACACTTGGTCAAGTAAGTAACTTCTGGATTTTCAGGAAGAGTTCCTGTTAGAGAAGTGGCTCACATGGAAGGACTTCAAAAAAACTACTGAATTTATTGAGTACCAGCTACCAACTTTTTCTTGGACCAGCTGAGTATACTCTTTGGAAGGTCATTTTTGCCTTTGCCCTTGATTGTGTCTTCCTAGAGTCATTAGGCCCCCAGACTGTCTCAGTGGGAAGGTAGCAATAAGATGGTGTGTATCAGAAATAGACTTTACTGTCAGATAAACCTAGTTTTGAAAGCCAGATCTACAATTTATTTAGCTATCTAATCTTAGGCCACCGTCCCTGAGCCTCTTTGTGTTCATATTTACAATGGGAATAGTGATGGCTATGAAGCAGGAGTGTGGTGGATTCAAATGAAATGAAGGAAGGAAGGAAGGAAGGAAGGAAGGAAGGAAGGAGGGAGGGAGGGAGGGAGGGAAGGAAGGAAAAAGAAAGATGGGAGGGAGGGAGAAAGAAAAGAAGTAAGGAAGAAGAAAGGAAAGGAAAGGGAAAGAGGAAAGAGGAAAGGAGTGAGAGATGAAATGAGAGACACTAACATTCTGGTCAACCTCCTGCCCTGGTGTGGTAAGAGACATAGAAGGGGGTTACATGTGTCCACGTGATATTTCCAGGAGAGGATTCAGTGTTGAAAACAAAGATGAATTTACTTGGCTCAAAAAAGACAGAAAACATTCTGTTCAAAAGTTAGCACACCTGGGGTTCTAGTTTCAGTTCTGTGTCTAGAACTCTGGCCTCTCTTGATATATTAAACAGTAATATAAAAATAATCCTAGAAGAATTATAATACATTTGAAACATATATTTAGCAAATAAGACTATCTGAACAACCCCCAAAATGTAGTAATGCCATATTTAACTTTGTTTAGAGAGAATCTCAAGCATCTAAAATCCAGGCTCTTAGTGAAGCTAAGATCTGTGACCAAGGCCCCTCTTAGTTTCCTCTGGTGATATAGATCTTGAGCACTCTGTCTATCTGGGCCTCAAGTTTTCCTGTGATGTGAGGTATCTCTAAAGATCTGATCTAGTTTGGACCTTGTAAAACAAGTTTTGGCACTTCTATAACAAATGAATATTAAAGATACTGATGTAGATAATAATCAGAATTACTTGTTAACTCAAGTTAAACAAAAGATGACACTTTTGTTTCTTGCAATATTTACAGCTAAGGGTAATAGAGAGCATTAAGAAACATTTTCTCTATAAAAAGTAGTCTGTTGTAATCTTAGTAAAAACACAAAAATCAACAAAGAAATTATTTGCATGTTAATTTGAAGTTGCTAAAAGAAAAGTGACTTTGAGTTCAGTTTTCATATCTATCCCTAATATATTATGTGGCCTAAATAAAGTCATGCCACTCTTGGGGTCTATGTTTGTTAATGTATAGCTTCTTCATCTATAGCTTGAGGAAACTAGATCATCTAGTTTTGAAGAGTTCATTTAGCTGTGACTTTCTGGAAGTGTAATATGTACCAGAGCTAGAGACTCATGATAATGCCGCTGCTGATCATGAGTGACAGGGTACGTGTCTCCATCTACCCATCTACCTGGTTTACTTCAACAAACCTAGTCCTTCAAATCTTTGAAACAAAAAAAAAAATGTTTCTATAGGTCACAGAAATATAAAAATGAACATCCTTTAATGTGTGAAAATTTAATGCTCAAACTCACCATAAATGTAAATTAAACTTGTACTGAGTTCCCATTTGTTAACTGATTCCAATGTACAGTTCTGTCAATGAGATTATAGGAAAACAGGAACTCTGTATTAATTGTAATATTAATTCAGTATGCTCTTAAAGGGGGGCATTTGGAACTATCTAACACATATGTATGCTCATTTACACTTTTATCTAGCAATCACACATTTAGGATTCTACTCTAAAGGCACACCTCCAAAAACTCAAAACAACATATGTGCAAGGTTTGTCACTACAGCATGGTTTCAGTAATGACTGATTGAATACAATACAAATGTCCAACACTGGGGAACTTAGAAAATAAGAGATATTCAACCATGTAGTATTCTTCAGTCATTAAGAAAGAATAAGAACCATGTCAATGAAGTTTGTTTTTATAGGGGCATTAGAAATTTTAGTATATAATGCAAGCAAGAACAGGAACAAAAGACCCAAGGGGAGTTTTATGGTATATATGTTTCAACAAATTTATAAAAATAATAATACAAGTCCAAAAATAAAATTAAAAAAGACAAATTTTATGAAACTTAAAACTGAACACCAAATGAGCAAATGAATCTAAATGTTTATTAATTTGATAATATAATCATACAGAGAAAACAGTTATTTCAACTAAGTTGTCTGCACAGTCCTCTGACTCATCCTTAATGAGATGGCCTTGAAAAAATAGAGGAGCTAAAAAGAAAAAGTTTAGACATATTACATTGCTAGATTTTATAATTACAAATATTATCTCATATTTTTAACATTTGAAGGGTTTTTTTTTGTTTTTTTAAATTTTTTTAGCTATTGTGAAAAAAGCAGGAATAAAAATGGATGTACAAGTATCTCTACAGTAGGATGAGTCCTTTGGGTATATGCCAAGGATTCTTATAACCAGATCCTGTGGTAGATTCATTTTTAGTTTTTTAAGGGTTTGCCACACTGCTTTCCACAGTGGCAAGAGTTTGCAATCCCACCAGCAGTGAATGAGCATTCTACTTTCTCCACATCTTCACCAGCATTTTGTATCATTTATTCTCTTGATCTTAGCCAGTCTGATAGGGGTAAGGTGATATCTTAGGTTGGCTTTAATTTACATTTCCATGAATACTAACAATGTTGAACAGTTTTTTGAGATGTTTCTTAACCATCTTTATTTCTTTGTTTGAGAATCAGTCATGTTAATGTCCCAAAATGTCCCTAGGTGCAAGTTCATTCACTGAGGTCTAATCTGTCTAGAGTCACTCCCTTAAAAAAGATTGGCTCACTTATTTTCTTGGGTTGTTTTTTTTTTTTTTGAGTTATTTGTATATTCTGAATATTAATCCTCTGTTGAATGTTTAGCTGGTGAATATTTTTCTCCCACTCAGTGTGTTTCCTCTTCACTTCTTTGGTTGTTTCTTTTACTGTACAGAACTTTTTAGGGGAATATAGAGATGGCTAAGCAGTTAAGAGAGCTAGCTTTTCTTGCAGAGGACCCAGGTTTGGTTCCCAGCACCCAAATGGTGGCCAACAGCCATCCTTAACTCCAATTCCAGGGAATCCAACGCCCTCTTTTGACCTCTGCAGGCATGGCAACACATGAGTGCACTTACATAACACACAGGCAATGCACTCATACACATAAAAATAACAATAAAACGAAATGTTATTTAAAAGAAGCTTTTTAGTTTAATGATGTCCCATTTTTCAATTACTGACCTTAATGCTTGAGTAACTAATGGATGTCCATTTAGATAGTTCTTTTCTACACCTATATCTTGTAGGGTACTGCCTATGTTTTTTCTATCAGTTTCAGAGTTTCAGGTTTAATAGTGAGGTCTCTGATCCATTTGGAGTTAACTTTTGTGAGTGACTCTTCTAGATAGGCTGACTAGATTCCAGTGGATGAACTTGCACCAAGGGACATCTGAGTACAAAAGCTTGACTTGACAGGCCTTAACATATATGACAAAATACATGAAATCTGGTGGAGAGCTATTGGGGGGTGCAAATGGGGTAGGAAGTCTAAATATGATTAAATTTACTGTAAGAAGTGCACAAAAATTCAAAAAAATACATTAAAAATAAAAATATAAATGTCAATTTTTTGTGTATTTCATACATGTGTATTTATATCATTTACACCTCTCCTCTTTCTCCCCCCAATTGTTCCTGTATGCTCCCACTCCCTCTCAGTCTCTCTTCCATATATATATA